>NW_028301615.1:41915000-42215000 GCF_987345545.1 Pholcus phalangioides | reverse complement strand
TTTAGGTATTGCCATGTCTTCAAGGTGGCAAGGTGTCGGGTTATGGGGATCCACTCACAAGCCTGGTCCAGAAGAAAACTGAAAGGGCTGAACAGGGCCGTCTTAAGAGCATCATGGGCCCTCGGGCCAAGTGATCTTTCTGAGGCCCAACCAGGCAAATCCTGGGAAATTTCAACCAGATCTCATTTTTGTGAGGCCCCTTTTCTCTTGAGGTCCCCGGACCGTGCCCGGGTGGGCCCATGCCTGAAGATTGCACTGTGGCTGAAGACCTGTAAAAATCGTTTTTTTTCCACACTGTAAGTATGTTAGGGAAACTGTTGTATCTTGACCATAGTAAACGTTGAAACAATTTAATTTTATTGCATTCTAGCTAATTTTTTTCTTAGTATAATAGATTAGAAATGCATATCCTCATAACTGAATGCTGTTTCAGCTTTTTATCTGTGACCTGGGATAGAAATTTTGCAAGTAGACACTTTACACCAGTGATTCCCAACGTGGGTGTTAACGCCTCCTGGGGGAGGGGAGTAGAAGCTACGGGCATGACATAAGATCCTGTGGGTTAGATTGCGTTGGGGAACGGGGGGGGGGGAGCGATGGGACAAAAAATTTCTGAGCAAGGAGGCGATGGAACAATAAAGGTTGGGAAACACTGCTTTATACTAACAAAATTGTCAGGGCCGGATCTGGAATCCTACGAACTACGCGGTCGCAGGGGGCGCCAACTAAAGGGGGAGCGATTTTTTAAGTTTTGTTTCAAAGATGAATATTTTCGAAATATATATATATTACTATACAATATAGCAATAGGGACAACAAAATCGAATCTTAGCGAATTGGCGATGGCGACATAATACAAATACAACAGGCAAAATGCCCAGCGAGGTGCTGAGAAAAAGATGCCCATAACAAATATGGATGTCATATATTTCAAAAATAAAACAACCCAATTAAAAATGTAATTAGAAACATTATAAACGATATATACACATGATAAAATATTATACAATGCCCACAAAGAATACTTATGGTTGTCTTATTCTAAGTATGAATAGCTTCTCGATTTACCCCAACATGTTTATCGTATTTCTTTTTAAACGTGTCATTTGTGTTACAATTTACTACCTCCGGAGGTAAGCTATTCCATTTAGTGACAACCCTATTAGAGAAACATTCCCCCCCCCCCCTGTGACACCATAACCTTGCATTGTCCCTTACCAATCGATACTGGTGTCCCCTTGTAAAAGCAGTCGATTGGCGGTGTACTAAAAGTTCATGGTCCATTCTATCCATCTCATTGAAAATTTTGAACACTTTGATCATATCTCCTCGACATCTGCGTTCATCCAATGTAAACATATTCAAAAAATGAAGTTTCTCTTCATAACTCAAGCCCCGTGTTCCAATAAGGACGCTTGTAGCTTTTCTCTGCACCCCTTCAACCAAGTCTATGTCCCTCTGTAGGTATGGTCTCCAAAACCTTACAGCATACTACAGTTCAGGACGAACTAAACCTCGAAAAAGCGGAAGAATGACTTTAGAAGAACGCGAAGAGACCTTCTTGAAAATGAAACCAAGCATTCTATTCGCTTTTTTGACCACCGCTGAACAATGTTCAGAAAACCTAAGCCACTCGTCAATGAGAATTCCCAAATCGGTGACCCTACTTGCATCTAAGTAGTGACACCACCCAACAAGGTGGGTGGTTTAAACCAAAATGAGCAACCATGTACTTGTCAACGCTAAACGTCATGCTCCATTCATTTGCCCATGCTCCAATCCTGTTTAAGTTGGTCTGGAGCAAGTCCTCATCGCTTTGATTCTCCACTACTCCATTAGCTTCACGTCATCTGCGAATTTGCTAGTAATCCCATCCATACCCTGATCGAGTTTATCGATAAAGAGTGAAAAAAGTATGGGGCCAAGGACACTTCCTTGAGGAACTCCACTTGTGACGCCTGTCCAACCAGAGAATTCCCCGTTCACCATAACTCGTCGCGACCTATCTCTTAACCACGATTCTATCCAATTCAGCAAGTTGCCGCCTGAATTAGCAATTAGGAAAACGTGGGTGAAATTTTAAACCCATAAAAGAAAATGGATAACCGTTGCCACTTAAGATACTTAAAAATTCGTAATATGCTTCTAAAAAATCCTTAGTATTATTACATATACAGGTTTTTTTAATTCTTGAAAGTTGTCCAAAAAATATATTTTTCAAAATTCTAATACTAATATTAGAATTGGAATTAGAAAGAAAATTGACTTTAAATTTAAATTATTTTCTTTTATCAAAAATACCGATGTAGGCAATGTTATTAGAAAAGCAGATTTTAGGATCCAGGAAGTCCGTAGACAGGGGGTCGTGATTGGTGTTCTTGGGTGTCAAGTCCGTAGGGTAAACTTCACCGCTAAAATCCAGAAAATTCTCGAAATTAAAAATAATGAGATCATCGATATATCTAAAACCCATGATTTTTTTTTTAGTGAAAATTTTAGTTTCGTGGAAATGTAGAAAAATGTTTGCAAAAGAACTAGAAAAAGAAATGCCCATGGGTATACCTTTGATCTGTTTAAATATATCGATGCCATTATGTGTATGTATATATATAAGTAATTCTCGAAGATGCAAAACTTCACAAGATTATTACAAGAGTTTTTTTCCAAGTTAATAATGTTCTTCTATTTTACAAATAAACTTTCACAGATATTTATGATGTTTTCATGAGGAATATTAGTAAAAAGTTTTCAAAGCCGAATGTTTCAATTCTCTCAATTTGTGAATTTTTTAAAAAATTGAGCACTTTTTGATTATTTTTTATAACTATGTCGATCTCTATTTTAACAAAAATATTTTTTAGGATATTGAAAAAGGTTTTGCCACAATCACTACTATAAAAGTTTGTGCCGCATGTGAGAAATCTAAATTTAATAGGTTTTTTGTGAAACTTAATGATGATAAATAAATAAGGGTAACGGGATAAAAAATTATTTATTTTAAGTTTTTTGAGAAAGCACAATTTCTGTTGTCTATTTTTTTTTAAAGATCTTGCTACTTTTGTGTAAGTACAAGTATTGTTATATTCATTGAGCAGCCAGTTCTTGTAATATAACTTGCAAATAATAGCAAAGTTATTAGCTGCTTTATCAACAACTGTGATAACAAATTTATACATCTTGAATATTTTTAATTTCTTCAAATAGCTTTTTAAAGTTGCCGAAAAATTTGTTTTCGAATTCAGGTTGATAACGTAGTACACAAAGATTGTTTTTGATGTCATTAAAAATATTAAATTTCTCTTCTCGGAAATCTTCAATTGGCCAAAAATATTTTCGAGAAATTTTAGCAATTAATAAATTTAAATTATTTAATATATCATTTAAAATATATTTAACAGGAAGCTTTGTTTGAAGTCTGAATTTCGTACCAAGTAACATTGAATTTCTAAGTTTTTTTTCTGAGAGGCTACTACTGCCTCTACTTTAGCGCCTCACGCCACAGTGCGTGAAATAAGGAAGGCAGGGTCATGCCGCCAGTCGTGTAGATGGTAGCATGCTTGACCGGTATGCAAGAGACCTAGGTTCAAGTCCCGGCGGAGACGTGATGAGTTTTCTTTCCGCGTTCACCTCAGCATAATATCCGGAAAATAACTGTTTCCTTAATATATATATACGTGACAAAATATTATACAATGCCCATAATGTATGTATGGTTGCCTTATTCTATATAAGTATGGATAGCTTCTGGATTTACCCTAACATGTTTATCGTATTTCTGTTTAAACGTGTCTATTGTGTTAGAATTTACTAATTCCGGGAGTAAGGATTATCATTCATTATCAACCCTATTAGAGAAAAATTCCCTGCGAAATTTGTATTCTTACATAGAATTGTCCCTTACCAATCGATGCTGGTGTCCCCTTGTAAAAGCAGTTGATTGGCGGTGTACTAAAAGTTCATGGTCCATTCTATCCATCTCATTGAAAATTTTGAACACTTCGATCATATCTCCTCGACATCTGCGTTCATCCAATGTAAACATGCTCAAAAGATGAAGTCTCTTTTCATAACTCAAGCCCCGTGTGACAATAAGGACGCTTGTAGCTCTTCTCTGCGCCCCTTCAACCAAGTCTATGTCCCTCTGTAGGTATGGTCTCCATAACCTTAAAGCATACTCCAGTCCAGGACGAACCAAACCTCGGAAAATCGGAAGAATGACTTTCGGAGAACGCGAAGAGACTTTTTTGAAAATGAGACCAAGCATTCTATTCGCTTTTTTGACCACCGCTGGACAATGTTCAGAAAACCTAAGCCGCTCGTCAAAGAGAATTCCCAAATCAGGGACCCTAGTTGCATCCGGGATAGTGACACCATTCAACTCCTAAGAGAACCGTGGGTTGTTCGAACCAAAATGAGCGACCATGCACTTATCAACGCTAAACGTCATCTTCTGCGAATTTGCTTGTTATCCCATCGATATCCTGATCGAGTTTATCGACAAAAAGTGAAAAAAGTATGGGGCCAAGGAGACTTCCTTGAGGAACTCCACTTGTGACGCCTGTCCAACCAGAGAATTCCCCGTTCACCATAACTCGTTGCGACCTATCTCTTAACCACGATTCTATCCAATTCAGCAAGTTGCCCCCAATTCCAATCTCGTGTGAATGCTTCAAGAGTTTACCATGTTGGACCCGATCGAATGTCTTCTGGAAATCAAGGTAAACAACATATACATTTTTGCTTTTACCCAAAGCTTCAGTCACGTGATCATAGAAGAAAAGGAGGAAGAAAAGGACACTCTGAGATGAAATGAAAATTGTTTCCCTCTTTTTCGCAGAGGCAGAGGCTACTATTTTGAATCTTGAATCTTGCCAGATAGGCTGGGAACGGCCTGTGTTCGGTGAAAAAGATGGTGATGTTTCTGGGCCATGGCAAGTGGTGTATACTGACTTTGGGTAGAATTTCATGAATCTTACGCCCTGTACATTCAGTGTCCCATCTTTCTTGCCAGTGACGTAATGATTTTTGTATCCACTTTTTTTTGTATACTGATTGAGAGATTGTAGGGTACAGGGGGTTCCTTCCTTGGTGGCCAGCTTTTCGAGGAAGTCAGCTCTCTCATTTCCTGGATCTTTGTTATGAGCTTTAATCCAGCACAGATGTATTTTGCTGTTTTGAATAAGTAGCTTACGGACTTCATGGGCCATTGGATTTGTTGTGAGTGGGTCTTTGAGAGCTTTCAAAGAGGACAGGCTGTCTGTTTTTATTATGCTATTATCCGGAAATGTTGTTGCCACTTTTACAGCTTTCTTGATGGCCAACATTTCAGCTTGGAATATTGTGTTACGATAGTGAAGTTTTGAGATCCTGTAATCTATTTCTTCGTTGTCGCTGAATATGCTGTAAGCTGCTCCCACTCCCTCCGTTGTTTTCGTAGCCGGTCAATTAGTCGCACTCAACTTGTCGCGCTCAACTCGTTGTGCCTCAATTTGTCGCGGTACAAATTCGTCGCGATACAAATTCGTCATGGTACAAATTCATCGCAGCTCCAATTCGTAGCTGTACAGGTTTGCAGCCGTGTCAATTCGTCAATTTATATAAACTGAAGAGTAAAAAAAACTGGTAAATCTGCCTAATATCGTGTAGGGCCCCGCGAGCCCGCAGAAGTGCCGCAACACGACGTGGCATGGACTCGACTAATGTCTGAAGTAGTGCTGGAGGTAATTGACACCATGAATCCTGCAGGGCTGTCCCAGATATGTTCAATAATGTTCATGTCTGGGGATTTAGATGGCCAGCGGAGTGTTCCTGGAGCCACTTTGTAGCAATTCTGGACGTGTGGGGTGTCGCATTGTCCTGCTGAAATTGTCCAAGTCCGTCGGAATGCACAATGGACATGAATGGGTGCAGGTGATCAGACAGGATGCTCACGTACCTGTCACCTGCCAGAGTCGTATCTAGACGTATCAGGGGTCCCATATCACGCATATCGTGCCAACTGCACACGCCCCATACCATCACAGAGCCTCCACTAGCTTGAACAGTCCCCTGTCGACATGTAGGGTCCATGGATTCATGAAGTTGTCTCCATACCCGTACACGTCCATCAACTCGTAGCAATTGGAACCGAGACTCGTCAGACCAGGCAACGTGTTTCCAGTCCTCAACAGTCCAATGTCGGTGTTGTCGGGCCCAGGCGAGGCGTAAAGCTTTGTGTCGTGCAGTCATCAAGGGTACACGAGTGGGCCTTCGGCTCCGAAAGCCCATATCGATGATGTTTCGTTGAATGTTTCGCACGCTGACACTTGTTGATGTAATTGAATGATGTAGCATTGAAATCTGCGGAAGGGTTGCACGTCTGTCACGTTTAATGATTCTCGTCAGTCGTCGTTGGTCCCGTTCTTGCATGATCTTTTTCCGGCCGCAGCGATGTCGTAGATTTAATTTTTTACCGGATTCCCGATACACTCGTGAAATGGTCGTACGTGAAAATCCAAATTTCATCGCTACCTCGGAGATGCTATGTCCCATCTCTCGTGCGCCGACTATAACACCCCGTTCAAACTCACTTAAATCTCGATAACCTGCCATTGTAGCAGCAGTAACCGATCTAACCACTATGCCAGACACTTGTTGCGTTATATAGGCGTTGCGGACCGCAGCGCCGTACTCTGATTGGTTCCATATCTCTTTATTTGCATACGCATGCCTGTACCAGTTTTTTTTGGCTCTTCAGTTTATTACAGCGCGGAATTAATTCGCGCGCGCGCGTCGAACCGTCGATTCTTCACTGTATATGTTCCATGCGAGCTTGTATGTAGGTTTTCGTCTTACACGTGAAATAAAAACATGAATAAAAGTGTACACGCAGTTAACTGAAAATAATTATTTTTTGTCAATGCGGAAAGGCCATCGAAATTAAAATAACAATATCAATTGCATTTAAAAATTTAACTGCATATAAAAATTTAATTACATTTGAAAATTCAGTTATAAAAATTTGAAATGTTAAATAATTGGTTTTTGCTGTGATGAAATTTCAATATCATGTTGAAAAATTTCGGTTTGTATGATGTTCCCTAAATTACGGTGAGCCTATCTTTGACGGTAAATTTCTATCTGCCCCATGGGCTCGAGAGTTTCTTCCCCCCCCCCCCTTCGAGAGTCATCAACATTTACCATTACAGTATCTCCATAAGAACCTGAAATATTTAATTAATTAATAATTCAACTGAATTAATATTTAATTTTCACCGTATAAGCCGCACTTCCCGCTTTTGTTGGGTTTTCTATTTCTCACAGCGAAGGAAGTTGGGCGCAGATCAAGGGTAGAAATGTACAGTGCTTTTTTATGAATGACGATTCGATGAAATTTTCATATTGACCACAGGATGAGCACCGACGAACACCATGTAATCACCAATAAGAAAGACGACTATGGGTTAGTCGCATAGATATAACCATTAATCTTATGTTTATAATCAGTCACATATCTTTGGCTGGCTTGTTTGACTATTTTCACATAGTTTTCATTAGCGCCTAAGCTTTTGGTACAAGGTTGATGTACTTGGTCTACATATTTCTGTTGGCAAAAACATGGAATATTGCAAAACCGAACGTGGAAATGATATGTTGGTTTGGGTGTGTGTTTAAAAGTTTTTCCCCCATAATTCATGTTCCGAAATTAGAAAAACTTTCAATGGAATTGAATGAATTAGCCTATTAACAATTTTCTTTATTTGAGTTTTTTGTTGTATCATAAAATAGAGATACAGATTATAAGGACGACAAAAAATAATGTAGTACTTTTTAAATTAAATTGTTTGAATTCAATTTCAATTGCAGTAAATTGAAATCTTCTCCTACGTATCGTTAAAAAAAAAGAAAAAAAATTATGATAGTTTCAAATAGCATCACTTGTTATTCTATTAATCAGGCTTTTTTTTTTGCGATATTCATGTTAGATAAGTGTTTAAATAAAATGTTACTAAAAAAAAGGCGCTGAAAATAAATAAAGGTTTAGATATTGTGGAGTGTTTATATGTACGATACGAATCGTTTTTAAAATTAAAATTATCCTAATAAATGTAGGCTATAATCAGAGGCGGATTTATAGTTTTCCCACCTGTGAGCTGTTCTCAAACCTTGCCTCCCTTTTTTTTCTTCCTTTCTAATTCATGTTCTTGATCACCAATTACTTAATTTTGGTTACGCCCTTTCACTTGAACTTGTCATCTTGGGATAAAGCCCGCATACTCCTCTCCACCCAGGAAATATACCTCTGAATATAATCTTACATTGTCTGTTAATGTTAATTCACTTGTATTGTAAGAAGAAATTTTTTATTTATTGTTGACTGGAGCCGTATGAGTGTCATGTACATGAAGTTACATACAATGGGGCTAATTAAAAGTCAGATTTCATACTTGTCAGATTTCAGATACTTTAGAGTTGAAAAAAAAATCAAAAATCGATTGACATTTGCAGTGGTGTCAGAGACAGAGATGTTGTTGGTGCCCAGGGTACTTTATGGAATGGGTATGAGCACCCAGAGAAATGATTCAGAATCCACAAGTTCCAAAACTGCCGACATAAAGGAAACATTGAGGAGGGGGGAAGGACAGAAAATCGACATTCATTCCGTTTATAAGGGACTCAAACCCGTACTCAGGAGGCGAAATGGTGCATTGCATTGTATATTCATGAGTTATTGGAGGTGGAGGGGGGGGGGTTCAAATGGCATCAGCCCCCAGTGGGCGGAGTGGATGTGTGGTGTAGCAGTAGTAGTAGGTAGGGCCTCCAATTTATTATCTTGGTGTACGTTCCAATGTCCCTCGATGACTTCAATGAATACTTTCCTTCATTTGTTAAAAATTAAAACAGAGATGGGAAGGGGGAACATTTCCAATAAATGAGAAAAAAAAATTAGTTCCATTTTTTACGCCTAAAGCAACTACCCTATTTATAAGATCACAACAAACATATGAATTTTAAAGCAATTCAGATTTTTCGCGACAAATTGACGATACAGCGACGAAATGAGTCTGCGACAAATTTGTACCGCGACGAAATGAACCTGTGACAAATTTGTGCCGCGACGAAATAAGCCCGAGACAAATTTGTACCGCGACGAGTTTGTAGCACGACGAATTGTCCCGCGACAAGTTGACCTAGACCCCGTTGTTTTGGACCCATCGTGTATATCATTCTTCCACGTGTTTCCGGAATATTCTGGAGAAGTATTTATACTGGTGCAATATCTTCTACTGGGTGATCTGTCCATCCCGTGATTTTGTTTTCTATGATATCTATTTGCGGGAACTTTTCTTCCGGTTGAATATCTTCGTTAAGTCGTAGATTAATGATTTTAACCTCGTAAGCAAGCTGAATATCTACTGGGATCTGTCCGCATATAACTTGGAGTTAGGAACTGCAGAAAACCAACTTCAGCCGATCACTACTTAGGCGACGGTGGGGTTTGAGACCGGATCCTCGCGATGCGAGTCCGTCACTATGAGCACTCATGGGCGGAGATACGGTGGGGGGGGCCCAGCGTCACTGGTGGAGTGGACTGATCTAATGTATATATGAGCTGACATCATCATCGTGCCCCCCCCCCCCCCAGACTTCCAAGTCAATCTCCGCCTATGTGAGCACTCGACCATCACAGCGGCACAAAAGACAAGCAAAAATCGTCCTCACCGCCATCATTCTGGATCCACGCCTGGGGGAGTGGGGAAGGGAGCGCCGACTACTGTTTTTGCCCAGGGCGCCACTAAGTCTAAGGACGGTATTACAGTGTAATTACACTATAAAAGTCATGGCCCCCACATCCTGAAGCGGGACCCCCAAGCACGGGATCTTTTATGGGCCCCTTCTGTAGTTAATTTATAGCGTGAAAAGCAAAAAAAAAAAATTAGAACTGTTCCGGGAAATCCTCGGTCTAAGTCCGGGATTACAAAATAAAATTTTTGCAAAAGTTTTTAATAAAACTTGAAAATTTTAACCAATAAGATCACCGTTTGCATTTGGTCGAATGTATCCGATACGCTTATTGGTTAAATTTTTAGTTTTATAACAGATCTTCTATCGAACTTTTATAGTGTAATCCCGATCTAAGCCTGGGATCACAGACACTATAAAAATTTGATAAAAGAGCTTTTATAAAACTTGAAAAATGTTACCAGTAAAATCATTGATTGCTAGACCGGCCCTGTCTGTCTCTACCTGAAAAGAAAGAAGACTCAATCAGTATGGTACTGCCATCTACCTCGGAATACTGGGAATAAAATCGTCAAAAGAGCGCTTCCCAAACTTTTTGATTCGAGAAGCTCTTTTTAAGGGGGGAAAATGCTATTTTTTGGTGTCCCCCCACCCTCCTTAGGTATCTTTTTTATACACAGTGATTAACTTCATTTTACTGGAGCGGACACGGAGAACAGGTTGTTAACCACTACCTTAAGACGAGCCTTTTATGACGAGATATTTCGCCTCCATAAAAGCCACTTATTTTATCATTGACAAACCCAGATAGATTGTAAAAATGGTTTCTCAATGGTTTCTCAAAATGGCTTAGTTTGCCTCCCGATGAATGTTGAAGAAAGCCTACCTGCTTAAAAAAGATATGACATTTTTTTTTCAAATACACACACCATCAGACAAATAATCGACACAATAACACGCACGCGCACACAATCGACAATAATAATTATAAAAAAACAGTGAACATGAAAACACGGTACAATATAAACAAAAAAAGAGGAAAATTAACACACACACTTTGTGACCTATCTTATATATAAATGTGAAAGTATGTATGTATGTATGCTCTTTATACAAATCTACAGTTTTAGACCGATCGTCGCCAGATTTTGCATATATACCAAACAGGTACAGGATTGAACCGTAGGCTACTTTAAAAGTTCGTCAGACCTGGGCAAATGCCCGAAATGGGCGAAAAACTGCCGGGCAACAATGGTTTTGGGGCCTCAACAATCACTTTCGGAACGTTTACTTTGGTTACCGTGGTTCCCAACAATGCGTTTCAGACGTGTATATGTCTTTACAATGGTTTGTCACATCTTTAACGCTGCCATCATTACAATTTATTCCTTTATAATGGTTTGGCTCTTTTCCAATACTCCCAGTAATTGAAGAAAACCCTGGAAGCGCCAGATATTTTTGCTTGCATGTATACAGGGTGTCCTGTAAGTGCTAATGTGGCCTTTATCTCATCAACCACCCATCGTTGAGGTATAGTTTCAATTTAAAAAGTGCTTAAAAGGAGTTTGAATAATATTCGCTGCAGAAGCTGGACATCTGACGTCACTAACAACGGAGAACAACAACTACGACGATAAAACAGGGAATAAAAATGTTCAACGCCAGCTGATGAACTCGATGCTTGCCTCAAATCATCAGCACTCTACTTCACCAAACACCAACTCTGGCCATATCGCTACATTGCAATTTACTGCCATTAGTGAGATGGGTTGGAAGTGAAGGTGCTGTCTATCGGTGGTCGCCTCGAGTTTGTTAGGACATCAACACTCTGGCACGAAGCTAAAAAATTATCATTATCCACCAACATGCGAGTTGAACTGCAGAATGACTCAGCACTGCTATCATTTTCACATCAGTTGATCAAACTTGGCAATGGAAGAATTCCCGTAGACCCAAGCACTGGACTGATAACGTTCCCACATGGATTTTGCCAGTTATTATATATATAAACTCAGTTCAAGAACTTGCAGACAAAGTCTTCCCAAACATTCAACAAAATCACCGAAACCATGAGTGGCTTTGTGAGAGCGGTTCTGGCATCGAAAAATGACAGTGTGAACAAGATCAACGGAAAAATCCTAAAAATTATTCCGGGAGACTCCACATCTTACAAATCGGTTGACACTGTCACAGACACAGCGCAGACAGTTCTGTATCCTGCAGAATTTCTGAACTCCTTGGGATATTCCGGGTGTGCCACCACACAACTTGACCCTCCAAGTCGGAGCACCTATAATGCTTTTAAGAAATTTGGAGATACCGATACTCTGCAATGGCAACAGACTCTGCGTGAAGAAATTTCACAATTACATCATTGAAGCAACGATTCTAACTGGATGTGCTGGAGGAGAAGACGTCTTCATTCCCCGTACCCCAATTATCACTGAAGAAATGCCATTCACTTTCAAGCGATTACAGTTCCCGATTCGTTTAGCTTTTGCCATAACAATCAACAGAGCGCAAGGCCAGTTGTTAGTAGTGGCAGGTATCAACCTACTTGAGCCCTGTTTTTCACACGGACAGCTTTACGTCGCCTGTTCGCGTGTTGGTAATCCTAAAAATTTGTACATCTACACACCAGATGGACAAACAAAAAATATTGTGTATCCACAAGCGATTGCCTGAAGTTTTAATTAAGTTATTTAAAAATGAAAGTAAATTTTTTTTTACTTAATGCAGAAATATTTTGATTAAAAAATAATTAATAAGCTATATATATATGCAAATTTTTTACAGGGCGGGCAACGTCGCCGGGTATCAGCTAGTAATCTATATATATAAAATTGATTTTCTGTCTGTGTGTGTATGTTCTCTATACAAATCTACAATTTTAGATCGATCGTCGCCAAATTTTGCATACATACCAAATGGGACCCGACTTGAACGATAGGCTACTTTAAAATTTCGTCAGACCAGGGCAAATGCCCCAAATGGGCAAAAAACTGTCCGGCAACAATGGTTTTTGGGCCTCAACAATCACTTTCCGAACGTTTACTTTGGTTACCGTGGTTCCCTAGCGATGAGTTTCAGACGTGTTTATGTCTTTACAATGGTTTGTCACTTCTTTAATGCTGCCAGTTATGTATAATAGTTTATGCCTTTATAATGGTTTGCCACATTTTCAATACTCTCAGTAATGAGGCTTTTTGAATAGACGTCATAATCATCACCATCATCGCTTTGAGGGTCAGGAAAAGGGTGATCCTCATAGAAATCACTATTAAAATTGCCGATTTAACTGCATAAATACAAATACAACGCCACAACAGGCAAATTGCCCAACGAGGTGGCTGACTTAAGAACATCATGGATCACCGAGCCCCTACCTACTACTGCTACACCACATGCACCCCCCCCCCTCCTCAACGAATCGGTACATGCGGGAATGTGCGTGTACGTGTAGTGCAACCTGACGTAAAGTTTGTTTCTGTGTAATGCTTGTTATGTGCAGTGCTGTCATCTGCCCCCCAGTTTTACTAACTATGAGTGAAGTGTTATGGTTGAATGATTTATCGTTGTAGGACTGTTGCTCTCTGTGGCGAGACTTTTTAACGGGGAGATCGGCTCGCATTTGCGCCTTGAAGTTGGGAACCACAGAAAACCAACTTCAGCCGACCACCACTGTGGGGTTCGAACCCGGATCCTCGCATCACGAGTCCGGCACTATAACGGAAATTTAGTGGGGGGGGGGGAAGGTTTCCCGCCACATCAATAATTTTAAAAATTAAATTGAATTCTCGATTTTTGAAATATTGAATTCACTTGGAGATACGAAGCCCAGAAAATTTAAAATATGAATAATTTGCCGGATCTACTTTTGAGTTGGATATCCATGTAATAACATTGATTTCAACTTTTTATTTATATCTTCTCAATCATGAAAATTAATGTCTCCGTATTGTCTTTTGATATTTATTTGCATAAATTCATATAGTTTAGGATGTTTTTAAAATTAATTATGGACCCGTAAAAAGTACATCGAAAAAAATCCACAGCTTTAATTAAGCATTTTTGGAAATAGAAACAGGCAGCAATAGATAACTTGAAGTTCGGGGGGGGGGAATCGAAATACTTAGCGCCCCTTAAAAAAGGGGGAAAAAAATATTCGTTTCTATGTTTCTTTAAATCTAGATTTGTTTATTTCATGAAGTCGCCATATTGGTTAACTTGGACACGGTCTGCATGTCCCTTAAAGAAAGAGGGAGATATCACGTGATCCAAAAAGCCCCATTGAAGAAAACCCGGGCAGCGCCGGGTATTATAGCTAGTCTATATATATATATAAAATTGATTTTCTGTCTGTGTGTGTATGTTCTCTATACAAATCTACAATTTTCGATCGATCGTCGCCAAATTTTGCATATATACCAAATGGGACCCGACTTGAACGATAGGCTACTTTAAAATTTCGTCAGACCAGGGCAAATGCCACAAATGGGCAAAAAACTGTCCGGCAACAATGGTTTTTGGGCCTGAACAATCACTTTCCGAACGTTTACTTTGGTTACCATGGTTCCTTAGCAATGCGTTTCAGACGGGTATATGCCTTTACAATGGTTTGTCGCTTCTTTTACGCTGCCAGTGTATATGTATAAAGTTTATGCCTTTATAATGGTTTGCCACTTTTTTCAATAGCGTCAGAATCATAATCAGCATCACTTTGAAGGTCAGGCAAAGGATGATCCCATAGATATCAGTGTTAAAATTGCAGATTTTACTGCATAAATGCGGAAATTTACTGGGAGTTTCCTGCCACATCAATAATTTTAAAAATTGTACTGAATTCTCGATTTTTGAAACATTGAGTTCGCTTTGAGAGATATACGAAGCCCAAGAGATTAAATATGAAGTAATTAGCAGGATCTACTTTTGAGTTGGATATCCATGCAATAACATTGATTTCAACTTTTTATTTATATCTTCTCAAGCATGAAAATTAATGTCTCCGTATTGTCTTTTTATATTGAACTGCATGAGTTTACATATAGTTTAGGTTGTTTTAAAATTATGGGCCCGTAAAAAGTACATCGGAAAAATTCCACAGCTTTAATTAAGCATTTTTGGAAGCTGAAACTGGCAGATGGATAACTTGAAGTTCGGGGGGGGGGTCGAAATACTCAGCGAGCCTTAAAAAAGGGGGGAAAAATATATATATTCATTTCTACGTTTCTTTAAATCTAGATTTGTTTATTTCATGAAGTCGCGCAGGAAGTCGACATATTCGTTAATTTAGACACGGTTTGCATGTCCCTCAAAGAAAGAGGGAGATATCACCTGATCCAAAAAGCATCATTCAAGAAAACCCGGGCAGCGCCGGGTATTATAGCTAGTATATATATATTTTACAGTGAATGAAACTCACATTGAACACTCTCTGCATAATATGTCTTTTGTGGAATTTGATTGTATTTTTAGAGCTATAAAAAAGATTATTTTTTGAGCTGTATCGGAATATCTTTCTGAAAAGTGTTTTGTCTTAGGGACACGATATATTTTAATATGGCTGAAGGGGATTTTGAAGAGGGGGAGTTTGTTAAGAGATTTCTAATTGCTGTTTGTTTGAAGGGTTAAAGAATGAAATTTCTCACCATCTGGAGAAAATTGTCGTAGATGTCGGCTGTTGCTGCATAACAATACTTTTCCTAAAATTTTATGCAATACATCAAACTTTTTAAAAACTTTTTCCATAAGGACTGATCGACTTCACACCTCTGTAGCTCAAACGATTTTCTATTGTATTTCCTATTTTTTAACCCTTTCTCACCAACAAATTTAATAGTCTCGTCAGGGCTATTTTTTCAATTCAGGTGCTATTGGCACTTCTTTTTGTAGAAAACGTTGAAGAAACATTCTTGAGCTATTTATTTCTTTTTGATTATATACTATGACATATACATCATATTACTCGCATAGTGATTCGATTTTTGTTTGGACATTAAACTTTAGGCTTCTTCAAAAAATAGTTTATTCAGTTTTACGGAAGAGTAGATGACCTTGCTTAATAATACTCAAAAAATCGTCAACGAATAAAGCAACCTGGTATTTGTTACCAGGAAATACTATTATAATATCAAAAGTGTTTGGGTGATCATAACATTGATTATATATAGCTATTAGTTGATTGTTGACGCCGTCCATGTACGGTGCCTTTCAACATATATACATATACACGCTCCAAGGTTGAAATATACTATCTGCTTCCATTGCTTAGATGGTAGAGCACTCGTCCGGCAAGCGAGAGACCGGGGTTCGAGTCCCCGCGGGGGGGATGAATTTTCTTACTTGTAATCTTCATCTCCACAAATAACCAGTCTTTCGATGAATCTTGTTATTGACAAGTGGAGAGGACGTTTCTACATATATATATTTATTTTTGTGTGTGATTATTATGTTTTAAATTGTTGTGAATGATGCTTTTGACTCTCTTCGAATTTGTCTTTGTATGGATAGAATGAAATGCAGTACCATTTTTGATATGCAAAGAGAGGTTCCCTTCCCACTTCCTTCACATCAGCTACATTTCTAGAATTTTCAGAATTAGAATCAAGACGGAAAAGATCACACAAATAGGGTCACTAGGCCTCATTCTTCAGGAGGAAGTATCCTTATTTATTTATTTAAATACAAACTACAAGCAAAAGCCCAGTTACAGTTTGCATATATGAATACAAGAAAAAACATGTATATACAAAATTCAAAGTTTAAAAATAAACATCAGTATTACTGCATCTCAGAAATCGGTACAATGGAGAATTTTTCAAAACATCAGAACGATATGGAGGAACATAAAAAAGATTACGACATCTAAGATTGATTCGTGGGCAATAAAAAGTAATAAGGTTTAGAATATCAGGTGCATCAATATCAGAGTGAATAATTTTTACAAAAAACCTAGTAAGGGCCCTGAGACGGTGAGTTTCAAGGGAATCATAACAGAACGATGAGCGAAGTATTTCGTTTGGTAGGTAGTGATTATATGACTGATGTTTCTTAAAATATACATAGCGTAAAAACCTGTTTTGAACACGTTCAATTTTAACTATATTAAATAAGCAATGAGGATTCCAAATTATGCTACAGTATTCCAAAACAGATCGAACATAGGAATTGAAAAGTAACAAAATAGTTTCAACATTGTGAAAAAGCTTACTATTACGAATTATAAAACCAAGACTTCTAGATGCTTTAGACACTATATAATTAATATGTTGGTTAAACGAAAAAGAACTGTGAAATATCACACCTAAATCCTTCACACAATCAACCCTTAGAAGTAATTGACCATCAATACTGTAATCGTATATAAGTGGAGAATGCCTCCTACTATAGGTAATACATTTGCACTTATCAATGTTTAAATACAACTTATTATTTACACACCATAAATTCAGTTTGTTAATAGATTCTTGTAATTTAGCAGCGTCATCAGCATTATTAATAACATGAAAAATTTTTATATCATCAAGCATTTAGTATCGATACAATCAGGTAAATCATTTATAAATAAAATAAAAAGTAAGGGACTCAAAATTGACCCCTGGGGAACACCAGAAAAACATGCAAAACAAGAGGATTTACAACTATTGAAAATTACTCTGAGATCTCCCAGTAAGGTATGACTCAATCCACTTGAGCAGATGTCCAGAAAAGCCCCAACCCCTGACCTTCTGAAGAATAATAATATGATTGATTGAATCGAAAGCCTTTGAGAAATCAGTGTAAACAACATCAATTTGCTGCTTACTATCTATAGTTTGAGCTACATCTTGAGAAAATTCGACTAAATTAGTAAATGAAGATCTCTTAGCAATAAAACCATGTTGACAACTAGAAAACCAGGAACGAACGTGGCCATAAATTCTTTCATGGAGGATAAGTTCAAATACTTTACAAATAGAACTATAGGTCGGTAATTTGAAACATCAGATTTATCACCACTTTTGAAGACAGGCAACACTGAGCAAGTCTTCCAAATTGAAGGAAAGACATCAGAACTAATAGAGATATTAAAAATGATAGACAGAGGACCAGCTAAATATGAGCCACAACCCTTAACTCTGTATGGGGGAATACCATCATCGCCTTGGCCTTTACGACTTTTGAGTTTTTTTATAGCAGATAAAATATCCTGTTCAGTAATGGAACCAAAAAAAACCACTATTCGCAAAATCATAATTTGGTAGTTCAGACGCAGACAAGTTGTTGGAGCTACGAAAAACTGAACTAAAAAAATCTTTAAAAAGTTCAGCGATAACAGGAAAATCAGAAGATGATCTGTCACAATAAGACATGACACTGGGAAAGCAATTACGGGATCTTAAATTTCGGCAGAAAGACCAAAATTTACGAGGGTTGATTAATATCATTTTCAAGTGAAGAAATATAATCATTATACTGAAGACATATTTTACGCTTAATTTCAGCCCTGACACTGTGCAGATCATTAACAGATTCAGAGTGACATTCCGATATGAATTAAGAAGCCTGTTCTTTCTTTTGATCAAACCAACAATCTCAGAGGAGAACCATGGTGGGAATTTACTTTTTTTTAGTTCTGAACTTAGGAATACACTTATTAAATATGCCATAAATCACACCATAAAATACATCCAAGGCTTCATCAACATTGGAAAATGTTAACAAAAAATTCCAATTCACAGAACGTAACAGATCAGTTAAAGCAAAAAAATCAGCTTTCTTGAAATAATAACTCAAATCAGAATCAAAATTAGAATTTACTGCAATACGTTTAGACAAAGTTAAATAAATTGAAGTCTCTAATGCTGAGTGATACGGATCTTCAGATACTAGAGGATTCCTTGCTTTATGAAGATCAAACCGAAAGCAATTTTCATCAACCAATACGAGATCTAAGATTTTACCATAACAATTTGCAACATTATTTAATTGGATAAACGAATGGCCCAAAACAAAATCAATCAATTCAGATGTAACAGTTGAGGAAGAACTAATATTAGTATGCGATTGCCAATCGATCGAAGACATTAAAATCACCAAAAATTAAAATATTAGATTTAGAATTAGACAAAATATCAATTGTACTGTGAAATTCATTATACAATGAATGACTAGACGACGGTGGAAAATAGATAACACATATATGAACGCTAAAAAATTGAGAAAGTTTAATTGTTACCCAAATGTCTTCATTGGAAGTTTCAGCAGCCGAACACCTACCCCAGTAGCACATCAATATAGAACGACGTAGAGATTTCGATACCGTTCGACGTCGTTTACCGATGTCGTTCTACGTAAAAATGGCATATATTTATCTGTATAGTTCGATGTAGCGAATCCGACGTCGAACTATATCTTTCCCAAGACCGTTCGACGTCGTTTACCGATGTCGTTCTACGTAAAAATGGCATATATTTGTCTGTATAGTTCGACGTAGCGATTCCGACGTCGAGCTACATCTCTCCCGAGAACGTTCGACGTCGTTTACCGATGTCGTTCTACGTAAAAATGGCATATATTTGTCTGTACAGTTCGATGTAGCGAATCCGACGTCGATATAAAAATGTCATACATTTGTCGACGTAGTTTGACGTTTACGATTACGTTAGCTATGATTTGTTATTACAATATAAAACATGTCGCCACATTTCTATTTCGAGAAGTCGGCCCTTTCTTCATCCTGCGGCACACTTAAATTCAAATAAAATAGAAAAATAATTTTTTGTTATGATTGTCACAAAATATGTTTTAAATAACTATTTACTACAATCGGTCACAAAAAATAAATTCAAATTCAAAAACTCATTCTGCTGTTAATTTAATGTTAAATCCAAGTTAATACAGTTTACAATGTCTGCTTTTTCTAGGTTGAATTTTGAGCAGGGATAGGTTTAAATATCTTCTTGTAAGACTTATTATTTGTAATAGATTTCTGCGTTCCATAGTATCAAATGAAATGCAAAAAAGATTGCTTTCCATAAATATGATAACGTATGATAACAAGAACAGAGGTATTTCTACATGCCTTTTTTTTTTTGTGCAATTCTTGAAAATTCTTCCATTAAGTAATAACAGAAATGAACCATGGCCAATATTAAAAAAAAAACGATTGCTTTTTTTCTCTCAAAATTGCTCAGTTTCCCCTCTTACACATACATCTAATTTGAAAAAAATAATTAAATTCCTCGCACTTAAGTACTCAGATACTTTGACCTTTGAAGACCGGACACACCCCGCTTCCCATCTCATAGAGATATCGAAGCGTTCCCGGAGGATGGGTGTATAGTACTCAGATATTGTATAATCAATATCTGCGGCTTCAGACTTCTTTTAAAAATTAATCTGATAATTTCCTTAAAAAATGTTTATGGCATAACTACAATTCTCACGTAGCACACTAGTTGAAAAACTCTGATGCATAAGTTCTAGTTACATTCAGAATTCAGTTTCTATACTACTATACGAAACACATGTGTTCTGAACGTAAAAAACAGAACTTACTGCTACAAAAAGTAAGTGTAACAATAGTGAGCCAGTTCAAAATATTTAATGTTATTTTTAATATTTGAAATAATTATTTGTATAATAATTTATTATAATTCAAACTCATCTGTTATTGTTATTAGATCAAATTTTGACTGCTAAGAATTATATAAATAAAATATTTACAGTCCATATAGCAGTAAATGGCCACCCAGATATTGAATGAAAACAATGAAAAATATGCAATAGGCTTGACAAAATTGTAAAAAGAAACATCACTGAAAAATATTATAAGTGGAATAGGTCTCTGGTATAATTTAAAATGAAAATTTGACTTTCTTGTATTCTTTCACAGGTGATATTTTTTATCCACAGAAAAACAAGGTGCTGCTCTTTCGATTTCAACTGTGGGAAATAATGCAATAATATCTGGACGTATTATGTAGACACATAATTTTGTACATGAACAAAACGCCTATTATTTCCTGTCAAACTCAAAAACCTTGAGCAATTATTTTTCTTTTATTTCTTGAAACAGGCATATAGTTATAGGTATTTTTGAGAGAGCTTTTATTTTTTTAATTTTTATTATTTATTTTATTTTGAGTTTTATTTTTTTATTTATTCTTTTCCAATTCCTGCTTTTTCTGTTTTCTCTAAGCTTCATTTTTTTTATATTTAAGCATTCGAGAAGTTGCTTCTGCAGGAATTTAGTCTCATTATTTTTTTTTTGTCTTAATATCTGTATGTAGATAGAAAAGAATTCTCTTAAAAGATATAGTATGTTTGAAAGCAAAATGTATTTAAGATTGTTCACAGAGGAGGGTATCACTTCAGCAAGATTGGTAGGCCTGATTACAATGTCACATGTCATACAATTTAAATAATGTGAAAACGATTGACCCTAGAGTAGGCCACCCTTTCAACTTCATGTGCAATTTGTTTAACGTCTTTAAAGCACAATCAATTTTGTATTTAGAATATGAAATTATTACTCTTAGTGCAAAATGAAATGTCTTGCTTTGACTGATTATTGGCATCCTTTTTCCACCTAGTTTTTTTTTTCAAAACCAGCTTGGACACCGAACGGCAACTGAAAGAATATAGCTTGGTATATGGTAAAAAAAGCTACAGAGTTTTCTCATAACTTTTGATATATATTTTTTAAAACTTGAAAAAGGAAGCCTATTACTGGCGTACTTACCTCACACTATATACGTACAGGATTCTAGAAATTCAGGCCATTTGAACACACCACCAATAATTTTAAATGTATTTTATATGACCTGTTCAAATAAAACTAGTTCCAGTTTTCTGGGGATTAAATGAAGAGAGCAAAGATAAAGCGAGCACAAATAGAATTATTAGACATGATTTAATATTGCTCCATATACAAGTTCTTAAAGAGATATTTTCAAATATTGATACATTTTGTTAACACAGCTGGGAACTTTTTATTGCACATGGAACAGGGTGCTTCATGCCAGCAAAAAATTTCAGCAATCTTATGTTTCAGACAAAACCTATAAAACATTGAAAATACATTTCTTTTAATTTATTGAATATTGAGAATATTTTTATAGTAGCCTACATTAGAGAAATATATTTTATGAGTATAATTTGCAGGTGCAACTTTTCACTGGCTCAAGCCCCCCCCCCCTAACAATATTTCATGAAATCATGATAATTTTAAATAGGTATATATTAAAATGTTGAGCTGGTGTCCCACCAATATCTTTGATAACTTTATGGTGTGAAAAAATCATATTCTCTAACATCAAAATAATCTCTCAGACCAATCACACGAATACCACAAAAAATAATAGCTACTGATACATTTGCACTGGATGTTGGAAATGTTTTGCATCAGCGGGTGTTCATCTTGAGCTTCACGTTAAAAAAATCTGATTTCTGGATTGATTTGGACTTTCTAAACAGTGACTGAAATTTACTGGATGACTCTTAGCCGAACAAATTCAGTTTTATAGAATGGAAATAAGACAAAATGTAGTAAATTTGACCAGACCTATGCTTGGACTTTTCATGTGAAGGTTTTATGAACTGTAAAAACAGATTATTTCAACGTAGCAAGGCCATATATATGATATGAGGGATATTCCAACTCAGCAATATTTCCTTCATGACAACCCTGTATAGCAATCAGCTGCACAATCACACTCCGAGAATAATCGTTCAATGCATTAACTTCATATATACTGTACATCTTAAATTATATTACAAATTATACAAAATTACCATCATTATTGTAGGAATTGTCTATACTAAAAATATTTGATAATTAATTTTCACTAACTTTTTCAAGGTTGTATTATACAAGTTTACCATTTTAACCACATTTGCCCCCATGGCAGTTGAACAAGGGCGTAGCGAGGGGGGGGGGGAGACTTGGGGGGTCTCCCCCCCCCCCTGAAATGTGAGAAAATGACCGAAAAAAGGGAAAAAGATGGCCAAATCCATTGTTCTGTCACTTTGGTCCCCCCCCCCGAACGAAATTTCTGGCTACGCCCCTGCAGTTGAACATCAGTTTCCAACAGATTAGAACGCATGTTGATTCCTTTTTTTCTGATACAACTTTTATTTAAAATAATAAAATATCATAAAAGGTAAAATTCCAATTTAATGGTATTTAAAGAAAAAGAGAAATACTTACCGTTGCACATGATTTATTGGTGGAATAGTGCGAGACGACAGCATGGTATCATTATATAGGGAATTATCATTGTATCACAGTTTCATTGTGTCATGTTTAACTCCTAGAAAAATTCCAAATAGGTACATGTGGCATAAAAATTTCAAAGTATACATTTGCTTATTAATATTTCACGAACATACTTTGAACAATTTTAATCATAGCCCCTTGCATATAGAGTGGAAAGGGGAGCTGAAAAAGAATGTAATCACTGTTCACTTACATTAGAAATATACTACACAGAACCACATAAAAAATCCTGCTCTGAGCGATTATGGGTCCAGATTAGTATATCAGAGGCCCCATGATCTATATATAAGTTAATGGGCTAATAAATATTTTCAACATCACCAAGTAGGCATGCCCCCCTCTTTACATCTTGAAGATGGCCCCCAGACAGGAATCTGGTAAGGTACCCCCAAATGGCGTATTCACAAAGAGGCTAAGTGAACTATAGCTCAAGGCGAAAATTTCAAAGGGGCTGCAAATTTAAGGAATGACTGGTCAAGTAGTCAACTGGTCATGTCATTCAACCTTCCCACTCTACCAAGAGATCATGGAACTAAGTCACTATGCAGCAAAAAGAATGTGCAAGTACATGAGTAACAGTGTGTGCAAGCATAGGAGTAACAAAAAGTGATTTAGAGGGTGTGAGTATGGGAGTGACCTGGAGAGAGCAAGAAATCGGGTGAGTGTGTGACAAAATGATCAGGGTTGTAGTGATTTAAATCAGCAGTTTAAATCATGATTTAAATCAGCAGTTTAAATCATGATTTAAATCAATTTTTTTCGGATGTGAAAAATTATCTGTTGTAATTGAATAAAATTATTTATGCAGCTCTAAAGTGATTTAAATTGTTATTAGATTATTTCAAATATCAATTAATTTAAATATATTTTCAAATATTTTATATTATAATGTATATTATAAGTTGACTTAGAAAATCAAAAATTGCATGGCGATGAATGGATGGATAATGAATAAATTCTGTGTGTTATCAAATAGTGTGGTAAAGCCATCTATGTTGATACTATTGACACATCTGACTTATCACATGCTGGAAATTATTTAGCAAATGTGGTTTTTAGTTCAGTGAAGTCAACAGAAGAAAACTTCATATGTAACATATCAAATTTTGTTACTGCAAATATGGTTTCATCCAGAAAGACCCTGGATGAAAAGCTTGGCTTTTCGGGACTTACATATTGCTACAGTGCCCACATTTTAAACTTGTTAGTCAAAGATTTGGTTAAAACTGATGTAACAAAGCATGTTACAAGTATATTTAGATACTTCCGCAATCATCTCTCAAAAGCATGGTATCATGTGTAATGTGGAAGTGCATTGGTCTTCCTGCAGAGGTATGATGGAATACAATACTTATTGTGATTCTCTTGAATCTTATGTTAAAAATTCGTCAGTTGTTACCAAAGTTTGTGAAGACCACAGATCTCAGATAGTAACATCTCTAGTGAAAAAGAAATGTCAAGGACATAATTGCAATTCTGAAACCAATAGCCAATTAATTAACTATTTTGTACAAAGGAACACACACACAACTGCTCCATAGCTGAATGTGTATTGGCATGGAAAAAGCTGCAATTGAAGATAAAAGAAGCATCAACATCAAACAATACAAAAGGTTTTGTCATCAGAATGTAAAAATATATATGAAAAATAATTAACAGATGCACACTTTTATGCATTTATTATAAGCTCGTCAGTGTTAACTTCTAATAGGGAATTAATGTCACAAAAGAAGAGAGAAATAAGGATCTTGAATTTATCGAACAAAAATGTGGCTCTGGCTTCTTTGCAATTACATTAGTTTTTGGGAAAGTTGGAACCATTTCATGATAAAAAAGATTTTTTAACCCCAAGGTTGTTGATACAATGTCTGATTTTGAGTGATGGAATAGTTTTTATAATGTTTTGGGTAAAGATACAATTACAGAGAGCGATATGTGATTTGTAAACATGCTAACTACAGCCAAATCATTGGCTGGGGGTCAGGTTTGTTAGTGTGTATAAGCATGGGATTGGCTTAAAGAGCAATGAACTAGGCTGTGAGGCAAAAAAAAAGAACAACATAGAGTGTGCAAGCATGAGAGTGACCTAGAGAGTAAGGAATGTGGCCAGAGACAAAAGGAGTTACATTGTTATTGATGAAATATTTTAACACTGTATAGAATAATGTGCCAAGACCAAAGAGCGATATTTTTATATAGCCAATTATCACATTGTGTTGAAGTTTCAGTCAAGTTTAACTCATAGCATGCAAAATTTCAAATAAGTATATACTATAGATTTCAAATAAATTTCCATGTTCATATTTGATTTATTACGTACATACTTTAAACAATTTTAAGCATGCCCCCTTGCATTCAGGGAAAAGGGGGGCATGATGATTGAATTCTGTCATGACAAAATTCAATAACTTTAATTTCTACATAAAAATATAATTCATATAAAATATACATAATATTATACAAAAGTTTACTTCAGAGAACATAAAAACCCCTGCCCTGATAGCCCACGGGTGAGGCTTAGGATACAAAATGGCGAAAAATCGGGCCTGTAAATAGGCTGGGGCATCGAGCCAAATGGAGCCTCACAAAAAATATGTTTACTTATTTTGCAACCTTTTAACAGGGACCCCAAGACGGAACGCTACGACCTTGCCCAGCCCATGATCATTCAGTTTGACATGAAAATTATTGACAAGAAAAAAATATTGAGGGGGCTGAAAATCCCTAATCGTCCCGTAGGCAGGAGGAATGGTGTGTGGTATTGTGTATATTCGTGAATATGGGTTGGGGGCTCAGCACAAAATTTATAGGGAGCGCTCAACATGGCTCATCACAAGGGTGGGGCTGACAGCCCCCCCCCCCCCGGGGAAAATACCATCATTTTTGATTTTTCCATGTTATGAATACAGAAGGGCCCCAGATCTTAGTCTAAGCGCCCTACCCCTGGATGTGGGCCAAGGGCATAGCAGGGGGGGGAGGGAACTGGGGGGGTCTGGTCCCCCCCCCCCGAAATGTGAGAAAATTATCGAATATAAGGGAAAAAGATGGCCAAATCTATTATTCTATCACTTTGGTTCCCTCCCCCCGAACGAAATTTATGGCTACGCCCCTGATGTGGGCCATAGGAGCTCAAATAGCCTCAGCTCCAAGGTTACGGCACGTACGGCTCAAGAGAGAGTGCCGTGACAACCCTTATTTATTTTTTTACACTGTAAATTCACTGCAGGGGGCCCATGTTAATCTGATCTCAAAGCGGCATTAAGAGCAAGCTCTAAGCAACTTTCACGCGGCTTTGATCTGATCTAAGGGCCCGCCAAAGATCACAGCCTAGCAGCAGGGAACGGATTCATCAAAAACAACGGTAAAAAAAAAAAATAAACATTGACAATATCTAATACTTGGAAAATTTATCATACAGTTCGATAGCAACAGTGAAATAATGCTTACCTTTTCTCTAAACGCTGTCTTCGGCGTCAACTGTTTCGTTAATAAACAATAAAATCGCCGGCCTTCGCAGCTTGTAACTAACGCCGTGCTTTCAAAATGGCCGGCTTTGTTGATGCTTACTGACAGGGGAGAAACGCGTAGTGTCCTATACTGTTCTTTGTCGTTGTCGGTCGTTATAAATGGCAAGTGCGACGTTATGATGGGCGAAAAATTTAGATTATTTCATAAGAAACAAATTATCGTTTAAGATATTCTCCTTCGAAACGAAATGCTGTAAAAGTGAGAGTAAAACTATTTTAGAGAAAAAAATGAAGGTATTTTGGCGTTTACCGACTGAATACATTTTTACTATACCGTTCGGTATCGGACACGTAGAAATTTCCGACCTCTTTCGACGCTCGGTATCCACTCGACGAACCGGCGTCGCATCGACGTCGATCCGACGCATGCCGATACCGTTGTGCTACTGGGGTAGCTGACAAAAAACTATTCTTGATAGCAAAAGCACACCACCACCTCTTAACCTATGAGAGTCACTACGATCACGTCTAAAAACTATATATCTGTCATCGAATAATTCATCACTACATATATCATTAACAAGCCATGTTTCGTTAAACATATTACATCATAGTTACAGGCAAGAACCGAAGTAAAAAAAATTTGATGTCATTATGAGCGTCCTTCTAAGTTTCGGAAAATTCGCTCTTTTTGTCCTCCTTTTCAGGTTTCTGGAATTATTTTGCTAGTTTTTCTGAAGAAATTTTACTCTGACGAAATTTCTAGAATTTTTTCGGTTTTTTTTTACGAATAATTATTGTTTGGCTGGATTTATTAGACAGTGTAGTGGCGCCATCTGTTGCGGAAATTTGGAAAAGTGACATGACTCGCAAGCGTCGTTCTTTCTCAGTTTTCGGATTTGGTAACCCTACATATAGAAAAAAAGAAGGGGGGGGAACGGACAGGATTGTTTTTGTGGTACAAGATATACTGAAAAACTGGTTAATTTTTTAGAGATAATGATTTTTGAAAAATTTCATCTCTGCCGCTACCGGGACTCGAATGCCACTTGTAAGAGGCTTTTGAAGATTGAAATTTTGTAGGGAAAACTCCTATCTTTTATACCTTGGAACATCTTTGAAACTTTTTTTCCCGTCAGTTATACCTCTGAAATTCCACGAAAATAAATAAATACAATTAAAAAAAAAATTAAAATAAATAAATAAAAAAAATAAATTTTTAGTACCCGTATACTAACTTGCCGTGTGGCAAACTGGTCCATATTCAAAGAGAATTTCTAACCAATAGATGCAATATCGGAAATATAAAATATAAACAAAAGCACAATGTTTGAAGGGAAATCTACTGAAAAAAATTGATTAAATGATACAAAAAATCAATAGAATTATTTGATGAAGCGGTAAATATGTGCGGAAGCGGAATGGCTTTCGCAGGCCTCAGACAAAATTATTTAAAATTGTTGGAAATATCAGGATTATAAAAAAAGACGCTAAAAGCAAAAAGAAAACATTTAACAAAGGAAGATCTGCATAAAATGATTACATAAGCAAATACTACTACTACTTAACCGTGCATGTACATCGTTCACATTCGTCTGGGAAATCGGTACATGCTGGAAGGTGTGTTCTGAGTGCATGTATGGCCTCTAGTGTATTTATATTGTCAGAGTTTTGTTTCGTGTTTCTGCTGATGCTACCATCTGTCTTCCATAGTTTGAAATGAAGCTGACAAATGCTGGAATTTTCATGTTATGTAAGTATGATGTTGAAGGTCTAGCTTCTCTTATAATACTTCTCTTATAATCTCTTATGATACTACTCTTATATACTGCGGGTTTTGGGGTTCTTAGAGATTAGAGAGCACTCCCCGAAGAATCTCATGATTGTTCATCAACATTTGAGTGAGCATATGTTGCCTCTGTGACTCAGCTACATCATGGTCTGTGCCCAAATCTAAACACCTACTTTTGGCATCTGCTAATGCAATGAACCTTTCAACAGGCATGTCAGCAGGCTGCCTAAAGTCCATCAGCGCTGCCTGGGGTGATAACTTGGTGCAAAATTGTTTTTGCAACTTATCAACAATGTCGTTGAAAGTTTGTTTCTGGGCCTAGCTCCACCACATATTGTCTTGCTTCAGCTTGCAGCCTATCTTTAATGGCGTACAATTTTTCCTCCTCAGTCCATTTGTAAATTGTGGCGGCATCTTTAATGCGGCCCACAAATTCCTTCACAGATGGCACTATTTCTGCCTTGAAACACAGGCAGAGCCTGAATTTGAAAAAGATTGAGGGACGACTGGGGCGTAAATGCTCCTGCTACTGGTTGGTTCATTTTGGGTGACACCTTTTTTTTTTGTATACCCTAATTAATCACTATTTTCTTATATTTCACACACTTTCTGCAATACCTTCGTATTTTTACCCAATAGAGTATCCCTTCCAAAATTTTTAAACTCAAATTTCAAATATAGAAATATTACTCAAATTTCAAATATAGAAATATTACTCAAATTTCAAATATAGAAATATTACTCAAATTTCAAATATAGAAATATTACTCAAATTTCAAATATAGAAATATTACTCAAATTTCAAATATAGAAATATTACTCAAATTTCAAATATAGAAATATTACTCAAATTTCAAATATAGAAATATTACTCAAATTTCAAATATAGAAATATTACTCAAATTTCAAATATAGAAATATTACTCAAAATGAAATATATAATCATATAACACCTCACCTCCAAAATAATGATTAGGATCACGACCCAACTACCAATTTTAATATTAACAAAAATTTTCAAGAGCAACAAAAATTTTATCATTGGCATAGTAGGAGAAAATCACCAATTGAATTATCATTATTACATTACGTTAAAATTGTTTAATTTAGGCCCTTACTACACATTCTAATTAGGGGTTCTAATTAGGGCTGGACTCGGCACCATTTGTGCAATTCGTATGTCCATCGTGATCGTTAGCACCCAGGTTCAGGTAGGGCTAAAAGGAAAGCAGCAACAAAGAAATATTAAGGGACTCAAAATCAATGAATGGCCGAAAGACAAGCAGATTAAATTTTACAAAAATTTAAATGTTTAATTCATTATAACTTAAGTTGCTGTTGACAAATCAAAAGGTCATTTTTAACACTTAGAATTAGGTATAGTCTGTCATTCACATATCAAAATATAAATCTGAAACATTAGGTGCACCTTTAGATAATGTTTAGAATGTATGATCAGTTACAATTTTAAATTTTTTTATACTGTTGGGGCCCCCAAACAAAAAAAAAACCAATCAAAGGTTTTGAACTTATCTAGCTATCGCTGAATTCTTGAGGCTGGCGTTGACTCCGAAGTGCCCTAACTGTTCATACTCGTCATGAGTAAAGCTTAGTCCATATTTGCAGAGGTGAAGAGTTATGTTGAGAGAAAGTCAGAATGTTAACACTAATTGGCAGGAAGATGATGAACACGAGGCGAAGTGGTACTGGCACACGTACGAGACAAAAGGGAAGTCCCGATGTAGTCCATTTCTTTTTTGAAGTGAAGTTTCTATCTTTCCTTTTTTTTTTTTGTGAGAAGAATTCGGGCGGTGATGATTGCCTCGCTTAAGGCGCACGTAGAATCACCTATTCCATCGCATGTTGAGCCGGCATGAACATCTTTGGACCCTCCCGGAGCAACCACCAGAAAATTTTTTTGTACGTCTTATCAGATTGAAATCACATCTCTCAGTCCACAAAACTCCATATCTTTCAGTATTCTGTCTTGCTAGCACGTGGCTCGGGACCTGTGATTGGCTGAAAGTAGCGGATCACGCGCTCTCTCCCCCAGTATCTGCTGTACATTATCACGTGTCCGGTTTAGAAGCGTCAGCTTGATGATGACACATTCTTCCACGTTTGAAATTTCATGATTGTGCCTGTCTAGAATTCTGCACATACCGGGTGCTCCACGGCGTGTGTGTGGTACTAATCAGTACCATAATATTTTCTATTTCGCGAATATTTTTTATATTTAATTTCAGCAGATATTATTGATGTTTCAATTCTTAAACAAAATATTACAATTTTCATTTAACACACATTACAATCTTCAAATATATACGTTTCAATTTTTATGACCTGTTATGAGCCGCCCCGCGGTACTGCACGAATGCTTAGTAATGATTGTCAAATGATTGACCATTTTAAAAATACTACTCGGTTAATTGGCAGTTCAATATCACGTAATGCGGTAGGCCAATATCTTAGAAATTGTGTTTTTTTAAACGAAAATGAACATACGTACCATCACCAGTCTCTAAAATCACGTTTTCAAAGCGTAAGCAACGCGATGCTCGTTCCATGAAATAAGGGGAATAATTGAAATTAAAATACTGTGTTCATGTAAAAGGCACTATGTCCATTTTCGTGTATATTGAGATAACGCTATTAATTTTTTGTACTTTCGTTGCAATATACAGAGTGTTCTGTTAATGGACCGACAAACTCAGAGGGTAGGCATCAAGAGGAACAAAAATTGCAAAGTAAATATGGTGTCGCAAACCACGTTGAGAGGGTGAAAATCGCGAAAAACGCACGCAGGCTCCGAGTCCAGAGGAGACGTAGGGAGGATGTCAGTTGATCGCTGAATGCGTTCGTGGTTTCGCTCACCATATCTGACGTAAGCAGCGTCGTGAAACGCATGCGCTGGGGTAGGATCACGTGCTGCTGACGACGTAAATTAGCGCTATTGCGGTAGTAAGCACGTGTAGCAGTTGGTTGTCGAAATGGAAGAAACTGTGCTGCGACGGTTGCTGATTCCCCTTGACAAGTACACGAGCGGTTGCAGCTGAACTCGGAGCCTGCATACGTTTTTAGCGATTTTCATCCTCTCAACGTGGTTTGCTACACCATGTTTCCATTGCAATTTTTGTTCCTCTTGATGTCTACTAGCAATCCTCTGAGTTTGTCGGTCCATTAACAGAACACCCTGTATGTATACATAGGTATAGAACATTAAAGTTCTGGCGTTCATTCATTCAGGTATAGAACATGAAATCCTGTTTCAATAAATAATAGTGATATCCACTTTAAAAACACTTCAAACGGCTTTCAGAAAATTTCCCTTTTGGCACATAGTTTTATCTCCGATATACAGAAATATTTCAAACTGCAAATGTAAAATTTAAACTGTTTGTTTGATTACACATCTGAAAAGCAAGTAAGAGAGCAAGCAATATAAAGATTGTAGAGAAAACACGATCTCACTGTATTAAGACCAGGATGTGAGTCAATTTCATGTGGCTTTGCGACCAAAATGAAACGAAAATACAAGAAATATTCCTCTTTTAATTTAATTTCTTAAGAGTACTAGCTCAAACCTTTTCAATTTATGGATGTATCGTATAAAAACACGTGCGTCTTACATTTTATTGAATACAAGTATTACAGAGAAATCCAAATTATTTAAAATTGAATTGTGGTGACTGTTCATAAATTACCATTAAAGAAAACTCCCACAAAATACAAAATGCGTGAACCATGAACTTATCAGAAATGAATAGCTATATTTTGACATTTGCTTACTTTGTGTTCGTCAGGAAAGTGTTTAATGATGAGCTTTTTTCCATTTTTCTTGTTGGTAATCCTGCGTTTATAACCGAATGTAGTTTTTTTTGTAATATACTGTATAAAATTTATAAAAATGTTGGTTCTGCCAAGTTCCACATTTGTTTCCCAATTTTTTTTGCTTTCAGGAAAACGTCACATGAGCAGAGCTGCCCCTTATCCTTATAGGACCAGCAAACGGAATCACGTGACCCCACCTACCATTCTGTACCATGATTACTTTATATTCCAATTAGGGACTACAAACGGATGTTTTTCTGGATTGGCCAGCTTCTTCCCATTTCGGTTCCCAAACAAGTTAAAAAAAAGTCGAATTGTAATCGAATTCATCCACTCGATTTATAGCCACTCAACAATGTTAGTGGCCACTCACAACATTGGTGTTTACCCCTAGCCTGTTTTCCCAGATGGTTAATATATCCCAAAGACTTTCACCAAAGTCCCGACCGGTGACAATAAAAGAATCTTTGTTGCAGAAGATTCTTATTGTCCGTTCTACTCATTCTACAGAACATTTTTTAGGACTAATTAGGCTGCCGGCACACTACGGTTCGGCTGGCGCGGTTGATCTTATCAGCAACCGTGGAATTTCGCGTGAAACACACACTGCTGTTAGCAACCGGGGTTTTTTTTTATTTTTTAATGTCACGTGACATCTCGGGATTGGCCAAATTATTTTCGCCAAGCTGAAGTTGGCTCCAGTTAGCATGCAAATTCGTGATCATAAGCTGCATTGCAGTAAAACCCCCTCTTAACGGATACTTCCTCTTTTACGGACAAATAATAATTTACAGTTGTATAATATATAAAAGTATGAATTTCAAACCTCTTTTTAACGGTCACCCATTTTACATGTATTTAATTTTTTTGTCCTGTCCGTGTTCACAAAAAGGAGGGGTTTTACTGTATATACTAATAAAAATATTCATGTAATGGAATTTAATTTTCTGTAACAATATTTGCCGTTTGAAATTAATTCAGAGTTGAAGAAAGACAACCTACAAGTTGACCCATTTTTTATGCTTTTACGATTCGTGACCAAATCGCACAAATTTTTTATATATCATGACTGGAATCATCATAATTTATTTAAATAACATATATTATAAAAAAACTATTTAAATAACATATTTTTGTCGTATAAAGCTGGTCTTTTTTCAACCGCGCTTATGATTTTTTCGGAATAACTATCGCTAGCCATTAACGAATCGGAATCTACTGAAGACATGGTGGCACAAAAAAATTTCGTTGACACAGCTGACTAATGGAACTGGTAAATAAGAAATGAGATGGATAAAATATGATTAGTAATGTATTGCAACACTGTGCAAGCGCCCTCACGCGTTCTAATAATAATCGTAGCTGTGGCTTCAGATTGGCTTACTGATACCAAAACTTTTCTGAAGTGGACATCTCTACGGTTCCATTACAATTAAATTAAGCCGTTCGGTATTGCCGACATTCTGTGTTGTAGGATTATGACGGTGCCTTTCAAAGTTGCCCCATGTAGGAGATGTCCGAGTTGACAGGTTCCACGAAATTTGTTTTATGTTTCGCGAAGTCCCTTTTTTTAAAAGACCATTCGTTTTCCCAAGGGCGTGCACCAAGTCAATTGGGCTTAAATGGAAGTACAGTATCTAAATTTTATTACTTTTCCCAACAGGTCTATTGCCCTTAAAATAGATAATGGTTTTTCTTATAATTCTCAGAAATCCGGATGAAGGCAAACAAACTGAAAAACGGTTACCGACTGGTATACCCGTTTGGAAGACCTTGGCAGGGGTTCGTGAAACTTTTGCCACTCGCGGCTTCTTCGGCCTGCTCATAAGAATAGCAAGAGCCATTCCAAAGCACTGCAGGGGTTCACGGCAATGCAAAGTCGTCGTGACGTCCTTCCGAGCGATAATGCCGAACATTCCCTGAAAAAGCGACCCACACCTCGAGAACTTCTGTTTTGGGTTTGGGGTGTACATCAGAAAGAAGGGGGAGGGGGGAAGGGACTACTTTGCGAACTCAGCAAAGCTGTTCGTGGGACCAAGGCCATCTTAAAGCCACCCATATTCGCGTGACCCTGGGCTTCTTGTTCACATAGGGCCTACATGACCAGATGTAGTATAATGGTTTAGAGCAGGCATCTTCAACCTGTTGCTCGCGAGCACCACGGTGCTACCTGAAGCAACTGGAGTTCCCGAAGCTCCTGTCCAATAATTGCTTGCTAGAATTCGATCGACGTTTCAATCAAATTACCTCGTTCAAATTGCATTCGAGGATTAAAATCATCCTAATTTTTCATGCATACGTATGGTCAAACTTGTAAGGGTGCTTGCTCTCCTTTCGATGATGGGTACAGCCAGTGCTCACAACTAGAAAAAGGTTGAAGACCTCCGGCTTAGAGTGTAAATAATTGCATAATGGGTGATTACAGTTTAAGTTCTCGTACTTCGAGTAGTTTTTCCTCAAAAACTGCTTAACCGAGTACATCCAAATTTTCAGGATATCTCAATGAGACCATGGGGAGATTTATGAAGTAAAACAAATACAGTCTAACCCCGTTTTAACGAATACCGTTACAGTGAAAATCTCGTTCTAACGAAAACTTTTCTAACCTCCCACAACAGTTTACTTGTACATAGGCACAACGGCAACAACCTGGAATTCCTTTACAAGGAAATTTCGTTGTAACGAAGTGATTCCTCCGGTCTCTTGGAAGTTTGCTATAATGGGATTAAGCTGCAGTTCAATTTTCGACCAACAAGGGAAACAGTGCCCCCCCCCCCCACCCGGGGTAGAAGGTCCTGGGGAAAGATGGGGGGGGGGGGCAGCACGAGAAGGAAATACGGTACAAAGGGCCATTAGCTCACAAAAAAAATTGGCAACCACTGGAACATATGATATTTTCGTTTAATGTAATTTTTTTTAAAATTTATTCAATCACACATGATACAGTATAACGCTATATAATAATACTAAGAACATCCATCAACGGAGGATTAGTAAATTCGTTGTGATGAACACGAAGAACCGTGGTAACGAAAAACGTCATAAAAACTTCTTCGTTTATCATTTCTCCCGATCAGTTATCAGATGATTTTTTCCAGATGATGCGATGACACGAAGGGAACGTAATGTCCTTATACGACATTATTTACATGCTTCACACTAAATCCGTTTCCAGACACAGATTTATGTCTTCGCCACGTGCTGGCTATTCGAATTGCTCTGCCCCCATTCACGTTATAATTTAAAGTTCTTGACCACGAATTACTCAAATTTGCCGCCCCTCTGAACTTGCTACCCCGGCCCGCTTAACACCCTGTACATACGGCATCAGGGCCGCAACTAGAGAGGAGCAGGTGGGACTGGTGCCAGGGTCGTCTTAAGAGTATTATGGGCCCCCCGGGCCAAGTGGTTTTTAGGAGGCCCTACATGGTAAATCCTTGAAAATTTCAATCGTATCTCAGTTTTGGGAGGCCCCTCTTCTCTTGAGGCACCCGGGCCGTGCTCGGGTGGGCCCATGCGTTAAGACGGCACTGACTGATGGCCCCGAACTCCGGGCCAGACAGGAGCGCAAATGTTAACCCTTCATCTCTCCTTCAATATTAAAAGGGGGCGCCAAAATGCGTGCTTGCCCCGGCTGACCATGCATGTCGTTGTGGCCCTGTTCATCAGTATGTATGTTTCAAGGTTTAAGGTACATACAGGGCCGCAGCTGGATACTTTTTTAACTGGAGCTAGCAAGCTTTTGGCGTCCCCGTATAAGGAAAGTTTAGAAGGAGTGGTGGTAAAGGGGCAATTCGGCGCCCCCTCTAGTTCAGCACTCGATACAGTGGACCCGCTCTCCCTAGTTGCGGCTTTGTAAATCAAAAACTGCTTGAAAAGAACGGTAGGTGTGAAAATTGTCTTAGTGCACTCTTCGATATTACCCGCATACAACGTTTTGTCTAGATCAGTGGTTCTCAATCTTTTTTGACCCACGGAGCCCTTTCCAGTATATAATTTCTATGGCGGAGCCCCGTAGGCCTATTTTTTATTTATTCATCAAAGTTACCGATTTATTTCTATTCAAAAATATCAATAATTATTTTTTTCAAATTTACTGGTTCTTTTTTCATTTTCCTCGAGGGCCGCGGAGCCCTTGGGAGTTCACACGGAGCACCAGTTGAGAACCGCTGGCCTAGATGGCTTTTTTTAAATTGCAAAAACAACAGATAGACAGCCACATTCATATACGATACAAAAATAAATACCAAAAAGACAGAATAATGAAAGCAAAACACACAATGCAGCTCTTAGGGACATATTTCATCCCCGGTTCATACTTAGGCTTTTAATAAATGTTTCAAAAGTTTGATATGGAGAATTTGCAAACATAAAAATATATTCCTTCAGATGTCTGATTATTTTTACTTCTAATTTTTTATGAATTTATTATAAATGGTTGGGCCCCGTGGTAATTTGTACTCTTTTGGAAGAGGTAACTAATTGGTTTTTTGCTAAAACGTTATAATCGGGATCCAATGCATTTCATTCAAGAGTTCTAAAATATACATCTCGGTTTTAGCGTAATCACGTTAGTTTATGAATGTCATTATAACCGAGTTTCAATGTATGCTCATGTAGGAAAGCAAAAAAATTTCACTAGTTAGAAAAATTTAATTTTTTCTTCATTGGTTTTTTTATTGTTATCAGTGCAAAAGCGCCAAACAAAGAATTAGTTTCCGTCGCATGGAACTTCACCATACAGTTCCTGGAATTTGTCTTCTCCTCTCATTTTTTTATGGCAGCCTGAGAAGGAGAGCAATTCCTTTGTCCAGTGCATCCGAAATCCCATCACCCTCCTTGTCAAACCACTTAATAGACAATGGAAGAGAGCAACCGCAGGTCCAGTCGAACCGTCATCAGGGAGCTCAAGCCTTTGCAATACATGATGGCAGCTTTCCGGTTACCCCAACCGTCCAAAAAAATGTGGATTTTCTCGGTTCAAAAAACCGCGCTCAGCGGTTGCAGTTGTATCTGTGCGTTGACAGAATAAAACTATAGATGATGCCTTCCCCCCCCCCCCCAACCTCAACCGCATGCAACCGCGCTAGTCTATCTAAGCATCGGGTGACCACATGTCCTGAGAAGTATTATGGTACATCAGTGTACATCAGTATGTATGTTGCAGGGTTTAAGGTACACACAGGGCCGCAGCTGGATACTTTTTTAACTGGAGCTAGCAAGCTTTTGGCGTCCCCGTATAAGGAAAGGTTAGAAGGAGTGGTGTTAAAGGGGCAATTCGGCGCCCCCTCTAGTTCAACACTCGATACAGTGGACCCGCTCTCCCTAGTTGTGGCTTTGTGTGTGTATGTAAATTAAAAACTCCTTGAAAAGAACGGTAGGTGTGAAAATTGTCTTAGTGCACTGTTCTATATTACCCGCATACAACGTTTTGCCTAGATCAACGGTTCTCAATCTTTTTTGACCCACGGAGCCCTTTCCAGTATATAATTTCTATGGCGGAGCCCCGTAGGCCCATTTTTTATTTATTCATCAAAGTTACCGATTTATTTCTATTCAAAAATATCAATAATTATTTTTTTCAAATTTACTGGTTCTTTTTTTATTTTCCTCGAGGGCCGCGGAGCCATTGGGAGTTCACACGGAGCACCGGTTGAGAACCGCTGGCCTAGATGAGTTTTTTTTCATTGCAAAAACACAGATAGACAGCCACATTCATATACGATACAAAAATAAATACCAAAAAGACAGAATAATGAAAGCAAAACACACACAATGCAGCTCTTAGGGAAGTATTTCCTCCCCGGTGCATACTTAGGCTTTTAATAAATGTTTCAAAAGTTTGATATGGAGAATTTGCAAATATAAAAATATATTCCTTCAGATGTCTGATTATTTTTACTTCTAATTTTTTATCAATTTATTATAAATGGTTGGGTCCCGTGGTAATTTGTCCTTATATTCTTTACAGTTCAGCATAAATACCTTTTCTGAACAATCGGTTTTTTTGATCATTTGTGACACTGCTAGGTTAAAAATGAACTAATTAATTAACCAATTCACTCACTTACTCACTAGGTTACTCGCTCAATCACTTACTCACTCGCTCACGCACTGACTTACTCGCTTATTGATCCAGTAACTCAATCGCTGACTCCCTCTCTCGCTAACTGACTCGCATCGAACTGTTGTCGGTGAATTTTCCTAGCGGGGAATTTTCCAGATACGCTCCCACACACACATGGTTATATACTTGACCATCTGATACCCTTCTTCCCTTGTATCACCAAATAGATGTTTAACATTGTGGATGGATGCCTATTCAGCAAGTTATTGGTTTTTCGCTGAAGCAAGTATATTAGAGGATAGGAAAGGTGGCTTTTTAGTTTCAATAAAGTAAAGTATATACGATACACTCACTCATCACAATGTCTGTCAAATTTACTGCAAAAACGTTCATGTCAGAGCACAAATTTTTCAATATTTTACACACATCTTCATTTCCCACGTCAGTATTTTTTTACCCAGTTCTCTGAACCCCCCCCCCCCCCCCCCCCATAATCTGTCTCCACGGCTCTCTGTTTACTTTACTTGATTTTCACCACTGATCCCTTTGGAATATTCCAGGACAACAAAGGTGCTGTTATTGTCCGGTTGAGAAATGCCACTTTAAGGCTGGGACCTGACTACGGCGCGGTTGCACGCGGTTGAGGTTGGGGGGGAAGGCATCATCTATAGTTTTATTCTGTCAACGCACAGATACAACTGCAACCGCTGAGCGCGGTTTTTTCAACCGAGAAAATCCACATTTTTTTGGACGGTTGGGGTAACCGGAAAGCTGCCATCATGTATTGGGAAGGCTTGAGCTCCCTGATGACGGTTCGGCTGGACCTGCGGTTGCTCTCTTCCATTGTCTATTAAGTAGTTTGACAAGGAGGGTGACGGGATTTCGGATGCACTGGACAAAGGAATTGCTCTCCTTCTCAGGTTGCCATAAAAACGAGGGGAAAAGACAAATTCGAAGAACTGTATGGTGAAGTTTTATTCAACAGAAGCTAATTCTTTGTTTGGCGCTTTTGCACTGATAACAATAAAAAAAAACCAATGAAGAAAAAATTAAATTTTTCTAACTAATGAAATTCTTTTGCTTTCCTACATGAGCATACATTAAAACTCGGTTATAATGACATTCATAAACTAACGTGATTACGCTAAAACCGAGATGTATATTTTAGAACACTCGAATGAAATGCATTGGATCCCAATTATAACGTTTTAGCAAAAAACCAATAAGTAACCTCATCCAAAAGAGGACAAATTACCACGGGACCCAACCATTTATAATAAATTGATAAAAAATTAGAAGTAAAAATAATCAGACATCTGAAGGAATATATTTTTATATTTGCAAATTCTCCATATCAAACTTTTGAAACATTTATTAAAAGCCTAAGTATGCACCGGGGAGGAAATACTTCCCTAAGAGCTGCATTGTGTGTGTTTTGCTTTCATTATTCTGTCTTTTTGGTATTTATTTTTGTATCGTATATGAATGTGGCTGTCTATCTGTGTTTTTGCAATGAAAAAAAACTCATCTAGGCCAGCGGTTCTCAACCGGTGCTCCGTGTGAACTCCCAATGGCTCCGCGGCCCTCGAGGAAAATAAAAAAAGAACCAGTAAATTTGAAAAAAATAATTATTGATATTTTTGAATAGAAATAAATCGGTAACTTTGATGAATAAATAAAAAATGGGCCTACGGGGCTCCGCCATAGAAATTATATACTGGAAAGGGCTCCGTGGGTCAAAAAAGATTGAGAACCGTTGATCTAGGCAAAACGTTGTATGCGGGTAATATAGAACAGTGCACTAAGACAATTTTCACACCTACCGTTCTTTTCAAGGAGTTTTTAATTTACATACACACACAAAGCCACAACTAGGGAGAGCGGGTCCACTGTATCGAGTGTTGAACTAGAGGGGGCGCCGAATTGCCCCTTTAACACCACTCCTTCTAACCTTTCCTTATACGGGGACGCCAAAAGCTTGCTAGCTCCAGTTAAAAAAGTATCCAGCTGCGGCCCTGTGTGTACCTTAAACCCTGCAACATACATACTGATGTACACTGATGTACCATAATACTTCTCAGGACATGTGGTCACCCGATGCTTAGATAGACTAGCGCGGTTGCATGCGGTTGAGGTTGGGGGGGGGGGAAGGCATCATCTATAGTTTTATTCTGTCAACGCACAGATACAACTGCAACCGCTGAGCGCGGTTTTTTGAACCGAGAAAATCCACATTTTTTTGGACGGTTGGGGTAACCGGAAAGCTGCCATCATGTATTGCAAAGGCTTGAGCTCCCTGATGACGGTTCGACTGGACCTGCGGTTGCTCTCTTCCATTGTCTATTAAGTGGTTTGACAAGGAGGGTGATGGGATTTCGGATGCACTGGACAAAGGAATTGCTCTCCTTCTCAGGCTGCCATAAAAAAATGAGAGGAGAAGACAAATTCCAGGAACTGTATGGTGAAGTTCCATGCGACGGAAACTAATTCTTTGTTTGGCGCTTTTGCACTGATAACAATAAAAAAACCAATGAAGAAAAAATTAAATTTTTCTAACTAGTGAAATTTTTTTGCTTTCCTACATGAGCATACATTGAAACTCGGTTATAATGACATTCATAAACTAACGTGATTACGCTAAAACCGAGATGTATATTTTAGAACTCTTGAATGAAATGCATTGGATCCCGATTATAACGTTTTAGCAAAAAACCAATTAGTTACCTCTTCCAAAAGAGTACAAATTACCACGGGGCCCAACCATTTATAATAAATTCATAAAAAATTAGAAGTAAAAATAATCAGACATCTGAAGGAATATATTTTTATGTTTGCAAATTCTCCATATCAAACTTTTGAAACATTTATTAAAAGCCTAAGTATGAACCGGGGATGAAATATGTCCCTAAGAGCTGCATTGTGTGTTTTGCTTTCATTATTCTGTCTTTTTGGTATTTATTTTTGTATCGTATATGAATGTGGCTGTCTATCTGTTGTTTTTGCAATTTAAAAAAAACCATCTAGGCCAGCGGTTCTCAACTGGTGCTCCGTGTGAACTCCCAAGGGCTCCGCGGCCCTCGAGGAAAATGAAAAAAGAACCAGTAAATTTGAAAAAAATAATTATTGATATTTTTGAATAGAAATAAATCGGTAACTTTGATGAATAAATAAAAAATAGGCCTACGGGGCTCCGCCATAGAAATTATATACTGGAAAGGGCTCCGTGGGTCAAAAAAGATTGAGAACCACTGATCTAGACAAAACGTTGTATGCGGGTAATATCGAAGAGTGCACTAAGACAATTTTCACACCTACCGTTCTTTTCAAGCAGTTTTTGATTTACAAAGCCGCAACTAGGGAGAGCGGGTCCACTGTATCGAGTGCTGAACTAGAGGGGGCGCCGAATTGCCCCTTTACCACCACTCCTTCTAAACTTTCCTTATACGGGGACGCCAAAAGCTTGCTAGCTCCAGTTAAAAAAGTATCCAGCTGCGGCCCTGTATGTACCTTAAACCTTGAAACATACATACTGATGAACAGGGCCACAACGACATGCATGGTCAGCCGGGGCAAGCACGCATTTTGGCGCCCCCTTTTAATATTGAAGGAGAGATGAAGGGTTAACATTTGCGCTCCTGTCTGGCCCGGAGTTCGGGGCCATCAGTCAGTGCCGTCTTAACGCATGGGCCCACCCGAGCACGGCCCGGGTGCCTCAAGAGAAGAGGGGCCTCCCAAAACTGAGATACGATTGAAATTTTCAAGGATTTACCATGTAGGGCCTCCTAAAAACCACTTGGCCCGGGGGGCCCATAATACTCTTAAGACGACCCTGGCACCAGTCCCACCTGCTCCTCTCTAGTTGCGGCCCTGATGCCGTATGTACAGGGTGTTAAGCGGGCCGGGGTAGCAAGTTCAGAGGGGCGGCAAATTTGAGTAATTCGTGGTCAAGAACTTTAAATTATAACGTGAATGGGGGCAGAGCAATTCGAATAGCCAGCACGTGGCGAAGACATAAATCTGTGTCTGGAAACGGATTTAGTGTGAAGCATGTAAATAATGTCGTATAAGGACATTACGTTCCCTTCGTGTCATCGCATCATCTGGAAAAAATCATCTGATAACTGATCGGGAGAAATGATAAACGAAGAAGTTTTTATGACGTTTTTCGTTACCACGGTTCTTCGTGTTCATCACAACGAATTTACTAATCCTCCGTTGATGGATGTTCTTAGTATTATTATATAGCGTTATACTGTATCATGTGTGATTGAATAAATTTTAAAAAAAATTACATTAAACGAAAATATCATATGTTCCAGTGGTTGCCAATTTTTTTTGTGAGCTAATGGCCCTTTGTACCGTATTTCCTTCTCGTGCTGCCCCCCCCCCCATCTTTCCCCAGGACCTTCTACCCCGGGTGGGGGGGGGGCACTGTTTCCCTTGTTGGTCGAAAATTGAACTGCAGCTTAATCCCATTATAGCAAACTTCCAAGAGACCGGAGGAATCACTTCGTTACAACGAAATTTCCTTGTAAAGGATCTCAGGGTTCTCAGGGAAGGTGCTAATGAATTGTTGGGGCCAGTCGCACAGATATACAGGAGTAGTGTTGCTGAGGGTATCGTCCCGAGAGATTGGAAACTGGCTAACGTTGTTCCGATATTTAAGAAGGGTAGTAGAGAAGTGGTGTCTAATTATCGTCCAGTGAGTTTGACGAGCTCCCTCTCGAAAATTTTGGAAATTATCATCAAAAGGCAGTTTGTGAAGTGGATAGACGAGAATAATGTATTGTCGGATAATCAGCATGGGTTCAGGAAGGGGAAGTCATGTGTAACTAACCTCCTTTGCTTCTATGATTACGTGACTAAGGCTTTGGGTAAGAGCAAAAACGTCGACGTTGTTTACCTTGATTTCCAGAAGGCATTCGATCGGGTCCAACATGGCAAACTCTTGAAGCGTTTACACGAGATTGGAATAGGGGGCAACTTGCTGAATTGGATAGAATCGTGGTTAAGAGATAGGTCGCAACGAGTTATGGTGAACGGGGAATTCTCTGGTTGGACAGACGTCACAAGTGGAGTTCCTCAGGGAAGTGTCCTTGGCCCCATACTTTTTTCACTTTTTATCGACAAACTCGATCAGGGTATCGATGGAATTACTAGCAAATTCGCAGATGATGTGAAGCTAATGGGGGTAATCGGAAATGAAAGCGATAGGGAGTTGCTCCAGACCAACTTAAACAAGATTGCAGCATGGGCAAATGAATGGAGCATGACGTTTAGCGTAGATAAGTGCATGGTCGCTCATTTTGGTTCGAACAACCCACGGTTCTCTTACGAGTTGAATGGTGTCACTATCCCGGATGCAACTAGAGTCACCGATTTGGGAATTCTCATTGACGAGCGACTTAAGTTTTCTGAACATTGTTCAGCGGTTGTCAAAAAATCGAATAGAATGCTTGGTCTCATTTTCAAAAAGGTCTCTTCGCGTTCTCCTAAAGTCATTCTTCCGCTTTTTCGAGGCTTAGTTCGTCCTGGACTGGAGTATGCTGTAAGGTTTTGTAGACCATACCTACAGAGGGACATAGACTTGGTTGAAGGGGTGCAGAGAAGAGCTACGCGTGTCCTTATTGGCACACAGGGCTTGAGTTATGAGGAAAGACTTCATTTTTTGAATATGTTTACATTGGATGAACGCAGGTGTCGAGGAGATATGATCGAAGTGTTCAAAATTTTCAATGGGATGGATAGGATGGACCATGAACTTTTAGTACACCGCCAATCGACTGCTTTTACAAGGGGACACCAGTATCGATTGGTGAGGGACAATGCAAGGTTATGGTGTCGCAGGGAATTTTTCTCCAATAGGGTTGTTAATAAATGGAATAGCTTACCCCCGGAGGTAGTAAATTGTAACACAATTGACACGTTTAAAAAGAAATACGATAAACATGTTGGGGTAAATCGAGAAGCTATCCATTCTTAGAATAAGACAACCATAAGTATTCTTTATGGGCATTGTATAATATTTTATCATGTGTATATATTGTTTGTAATTTGTGTTAATTGCATTTTTAATTGGGTTGCTGTATTTTTGAAACATATGACAACCATATTTTTATGGGCATCTTTTTATCAGCCACCTCGTTGGGCATTTTGCCTGTTGTGGCGTTGTATTTGTATTTGTATTTGTATATAAAAAACTTTGTGCGATTTGGTCACGAATCGTAAAAGCATCAATAATGGGTCAACTTGTAGGCTGTCTTTCTTCAACTCTGAATTAATTTCAAATGGCAAATATTGTTATAGAAAATTAAATTTCATTACATGAATATTTTTATTAGTATATACAGTAAAACCCCTCCTTTCTGTGAACACGGACAGGACAAAAAAATTAAATACATGTAAAATGGGTGACCGTTAAAAAGAGGTTTGAAATTCATACTTTTATATATTATGCAACTAAATTATTATTTGTCCGTAAAAGAGGGAGTATCCGTTAAGAGGGGGTTTTACTGCAATGCAGCTTATGAGCACGAATTTGCATGTTAGCTGGAGCCAACTTCAGCTTGGCGAAAATAATTTAGCCAATCCCGAGATGTCACGTGACATTAAAAAATAAAAAAACCCGGTTGCTAACAGCAGTGTGTGTTTCACGCGAAATTCCACGGTTGCTGATAAAATCAACCGCGCCAGCCGAACCGTAGTGTGCCGGCAGCCTAAGAGTAACTGCATATGTTGTCACATAATAGCCAATTCTTGATTCATGAAAATCTCTTTGTTGTTAAATCACATTATACATTAGTAGGCCTATCACATTCAGTGGTATGTGGGATTGATGAAAAGTTCTACAATATTTCGAATCATGAGAATATTTTCAAGGTTTCTAATTTCACTCCTATTTATTTGTATACGCAATATATAACTATTTGGCTAAACCACATTTTATTTCTATTTTAGAAGTTTGAATCGTATTGATAATCATAAGACGTTCGATTTATTTCGTAAAAAGTCATTGATTCCGGTAAATTAGGAAACGAAGAATTTGCAAAAGAGAGATGAGTTTTCTCAGCACCACCACTGTTCATCCGTGAAACTATCGCAATCGTGGAAGTTTACAAACTTTGTAACGCTAGACAGGCAACCGGAAAACGAGAGCGTTCAATATTTAAGTGCCTGTTTGAGGCCCATGATGAATGTTCACGAGTTGAAGCCTTCATCACTTTACGAGTTGTATCATAGATTCTTCCCATTATAGATCACGCAGATTGCAACTCGATTGAGGGGGGAATTGTCTCTATACCAGCTGCACTTTATATCCATCCCTGTTGCTCATGCTTCGCCCTATACTCTAATTTTCCTCCTGTTCTCTTCATAGAAGTGCGTTCTCTGGTTCTAAAAAGATCGATTATTGTTCTGGTGCTAGAAGTTGGAAGAGAGCTCAAATCATCGATCTTTCACGCTCCGAAGGCTTTACGTGAAATTGACTTCCTCCCGGTCATGTTTCCATATATATGTATTTCGACGGTTACAATATATCGGCATCAGGAACAATAACAACGCGATAATACACAGGTTGAGTATATCTCGGATTTACTTTCATCAGAAGATTTGGTTATAGTAACTTAGAAAAACGAATAACAGAGTTAATTTTATTTTAGTTGCAGTCAAATATAGGGTAGGTTATCCAAATTTCGCCCACTAAAGCCATTATTTTAATTACAGGAGTAATTCATGAGCAATTTGTGTAAAAATTGTTCTATTCTATTGTTTAGAATTATCGAAAAATAAACTGAATTACAACTCTAACAATTTAAAACACCCAAAAATAATTTTTTTGCGACTTCTGAATTTTTCCTATTAAAAAAAAGTGTTCCCAATATATGTTCCTGATGGCATGCGGTGGCTTTCAATGAATCTTGTATTAACAAGTGGAGAGGACATTTTGTATATGTATGTGGCCATCTGGTGGTCTAGGCCATTCACGAGCTATTAGTTGATTGCTGCCGCCGTGCAGGTACGGAGCCTTTCAACATATATGTACGCTCCAAGGTTGAAATATTCTAACTGATTCCATAGCTTAGATGGTAATGCACTCGTTCGGCAAGCGAGAGACACCGGGGCTCGAGTCCCCGTGGGGGCAGTGATGAATTTTCTTCCTTGTAATCTTCATCTCCACATATAACGAGTCTTTCAATGAATCTTGTATTAACAAATAGAGAGGACATTTCTATATATATATATATATTTTTCAAACCGAGCACAACTCAGGTCTATGGCCATAGGCAATTTAGTACCTAGTGAGTTGTGCCGGAAGTGTAAGTGTGTGTACCTAACAGTCTGAGTGCGTATCTAGAGTTGTGTATGATTTTTCAGTGCTGCCATCTATATCTCAGAAGTGAAGTGAGTGATGTGTAGTGACTGAATATTTGTACTGTTTGTAGGACTGTTGCTTTCTGTGGCGAGACTTTTTAACGGGGAGATGGCTCGCATTTGCGCCCCGCGATGCGAGTCCGTCACTATGACCACTCAATCACCACAGCGGCAGACATTTCTATATGCAAGTCAGGGTATCAGTTGAAAAAAAAAAGGGAGGCATTTCCTCTCTTACCTGAACTTTTTTTTTCTTCTTCAGAAAATGGGTGGCGTAAATTATTTCTAATGGCAAGTTGAAATTCCATCCTTTTTACATCCTTTGTTCTAAGTCCATAATAAGTTTTATCCATTTGTAAATAATACTCAACAAAGTGATCTACATAAGGAGATAAAAAAGGCCTTCGTCCTAGTGACACATCAACTAATTTTTGAAGTTCATCTTCAGGTTTTTTTACGTAGTCTTTCAATGTAGATCCAGGTACTATTGAACTACGCACTTGAAAAGCTTCCGATGCTTTCAATATATATAGTCTGATCTCTTTATTTTTATACCGCTATTTTACATCTCTTTCATTTTAATCTTGTTCCACGTCTTTCTATGTGTGACATAGGAAAAAAAACCGTACTTCGAATATGTTCGTAATATTGCCTAAAGCAATGGGAACCCTCAAGTGGGAGATTTATTTGGAACAACCTAACTCTCAAACATGGCGGCCTCCATTCTCGGAATCGAATCGCAAACCAAGAAATAGACTACACCAAAATGTAGCCTGTTACAGTCGCTATCACTACCTCAAATGATATAATGCTATCACTTGAACTTTATTGATTATAGAAAAAGTAATGAAACGTTTAAATTGACCCATCGTACACGAAAATAAAAAATTCTCAGAGAAGAGAAAAAACAACACAGGGGGGTGCGTCTAGTTTCCACAAACAACAACTGAAGGAAAAAGCTTCGTAGCTCCGGTAGTGGTTACCAGCATTAATCAAGAAGAAATCGTGGTAGGCGATATTAGGAACGTAGGCGATAATTGAGCCCCCCCCTACTATATGTTTAATGCGATTGTGAAATATGTTCTCTTCTCATCAGCGGATATCGTAGTCTTGGGAAAGAAACTATTACCGATTTAAACTGAATTGTTATGGCATATTCGGATAGATAGCTGGGATTTTTCGCAATTAGGGGTCATTCAAGTATTACGTCAGCATCGCGGGGGGGGGGGGGGAAGTAGGGGGGTTCTAGATTTGCTGACTTTTGATGAAAAGGAGGAAGGGGGTTTGAAGGTTGCTTACGTCATCAACCACCCTTTTTGAAGATATGAAATATTCTAAGCTGCTGACGAAATTTTGCTGCCAAAGGGGGGGGGGGCGGGGGGTCAAAAATCGAAAAAGATCTGCTGACGTAATACTTGAATGGCCCCTTATTAGCAATATCAGCTTAATCTTATCATTACGTAACAATTACACAAAGTGTGTAGATTAGTGTTTTTATGGAATCTTTGGCTTCTGTTGAGGGTCGTAACGTTTTCTGCAGGGCTCGGGAAGCGTTAACTTGAGAAACTCAAATTGTTATCTTTCTATATCTAATTAGCTAACCTGGGAGCTCTTCTGAAGTTCGGGAATCCAGAGGCACTGCCTATTTCTGCCGTGAATGATTATGACACTGCTTCCGTTTACCTGTGAGTTAAAATGCTTGAAAATAGGGATTCGAATTATGTGCCTAGGAAAGCATGTACATTTTTTTTTAGGATAGCGGTCTGAAAATGTTCAAATTTATTTTCGGAAGTGACTACTTTATTAACAAGGCAACTATTAGCTCTATCCTTGGTGTCAAGGATATTCATAATAACTAATTTAATTATATATTCGTGATTATGACTCTCAAAATGAGAAATCTAACATTTTAACGTATACCATAATTGTAAAAATATAAATACAATATAACACGTCTAATCTTTATAAGAGCTGTTGTCTGAAACATATGTGATTATAACCCCCTTTAGACCTGCTGGAAGGACTTACTAAGTACCTTGGGGTCACAAAGTGTTTGTATTTATGTGTTTTTATGTTTGTACCTATGTGCATGTTTGTATTTGTATATATGTCTGTGTTTTTGTGATTTGTTCATTAAAAAAAAAAGAAGAAGAACGTGGTGGTCACCAATGTTACTAGTGTGGGGACCACTATTTCAAACACACCGCTTTTTAGTCCCTCTACAGCAGTGTTTCCAAAACTTATTCAGCCCATCTCGTTCCCTTTTCAAGAAAAAAAATTCTCATCGTCCCTCTTCCCGGAAGGGATGTTAAAACCCATAACTAATTTATTGCAGTGACGGATTTTCGATTTTTTGCATCAATATGTTTTCCTGCAACAGGGAATTTCGAAAACGGTTAAAAATTCGAAAATGCTTACAATAAAGTTTCAAAAAATTACAGTAAACTTCATTACAAAACATAAAAAAAAATATTAAATTTGTGAATCATAAAATTATAAACATATGCATATAGCATAATACATATGCATATAGTTACATTGATGGTGGTCAAAGTAATATTCGCATCGCACAAAACATATCTATTAATATTGAAATTATTTTTAAAAACACACAAAACTACAATTGCAAGGGGATGACGCCATTCTCCGCTACCATACGAAGGTTTTTAACAACTGGCTGTTGCGAAGATGAATTTTTGGAAGGAGAGAAAATTCGACGGCCTTTGCGAGGAATCGGACCCACGTCTTTTCATTTTGTCGCTGATGATTTCGATTTTTGTCGAAAGATCTATGACTTCATTGAAACGTCTCGCACATGAAAAATTTCGAGCTAAATTAGAACCTCAATAACGGACACTCATGGGACCGAAAATTTTCTCCGCTAACGAGGAGTGTCCGTTAATGGATAGTAAAAAATTAGTCGCATATCCGGAGTCCCGTTGACATAATTCAAAAGTGTTTGGTAACTGGAAGTGTTCGCTAATAACGGGGAGTGTCCGTTATGGGCTGTTCCACTGTACACATCCCATGAAGTCCCGGTTCAGTATTTGCTTTTGCAACGTGAACATCTGTCAAGTTTTCTTGTAAGTGTGATAATTGTTATTGTTAGAGAATGAAAAAAATAAGCATTGAAAATTGTTATTTTTATTCAGTAGAGAGAGAGAGAGTATTTATCTCTGGAATACGTGATGATCACGTTATATAAAAAAATAAATATTATTTTAATCTCCCCCCCCCCCAATTGTCAACTGCACCTTATACATTTCTGAAACAATTTAAACCAGATTTAACACGTGTTACGTACTCCTATGAAATCGCATATCCGAAAATTTTATTTTCCACGAAAGTATTCCCACCAACGCATGTTGGAATTAAGTGTTCTACTTTGACATGGAACATAAAATAAGGTGTTGATGAGAGTTGAGTTCCGATGAATGCATAACCTTCATTGATGGCAAAATTCAGCCAATCTTCATTATTCAAGTTCAAACAAAGTCACTTGCACCCGGCTTAATTAGAAAAAAAAAATATATATATATATATATATATCCCCGCTATTTCGTTGCTTTTATTTTAAGCACAAGAAATACTGGCAAAAATATATTCTAGTTTTATCGATTCAGTTGTCGATTGGATTTTTACCAATCTTGTACATTTGCAATTGCTAAATACGTTTACAATTTCGAATTGTAGTAATCCTTTCCCTCACAAATACAAATACAACGCCACAAAAGGCAAAATGCCCAACGAGGTGGCTGAGAAAAAGATGCCCATAAATCAAAGAAAGAATCAACGATAAAGGCAAATAAGGAGAAAAACGCCATGAATTCCTAAAGCATTTCGATACACTATGGATGTCGGCTTCAAAGGATGAATGCGACCACTATCAACGCTCACCGGGGACCCCACTTGGGTTGATTACCAAATTTTAAGCACATCGGAAAAAATACTTTCGTTCAAGTCAGAAACTGTGGTCAGAATCAAGTGTGTCCTCCCCGTGGGCATTCTATCCACGGCCTACTTTGCTCATATAAGCAAAATTGGTGGTTTAATGAAATGTAATACATAATTATGCATTTTGATTAGCAATAACACTAATAAATGATTTGAACTAAGATTGTTCAAGTTTGTGAAAAAATTCCAAAATTTAATCGTGAAAATAAATTCGTTTTTCAAATTATGGATCAAGCTGGATAATCAAAATATGTGGACTCAAGTCACAGAAACCCTAATTCCTGTCTTGTCCAGGACCTATCTGTGTCTAAGTCGGGCTCTGGCTAGCTGCCATTTATTTTTCAAATCGCCTGTGTTACTGCGATATTATATAGGAGCATATTTTAAGAAAATGAAATTTTTATATTATTTCAAAAGCAGGTTTCTCACCTCTTTCACCATTGTTTTATGAACGTATTAGAATTTGTGATAGATTGAAACGAATCTCAACTTTCAGCTCAAACATTAAAAGAAATAAAATTCAGATAAAACCACTCTAATTAAACGTAAAAAACAATGAAAAAATCCTTTAAGAGAGATATGACTGATAATACAATTATATATCATTGAGTATTACTATTAATGTATAGAACGCAAAAAACCAACGGTGCTCACTGAAATTACACGGAAATTCATTGGCGTTCATTTCCGTTTTTAGCGGAAATCGTTGGTTTTTTGCGTTCTACGTTGCTGAAAAAGTAATTTCATCATACTATTAATATACAACGATACTTAAGAATGAGCCGATTTCGAATTGAGTAGAATTACTCTCGAAAGATCATGCAAAAATGCATAATTTTCTTTCAAGGAAAACATGACTTTAAGTTACCATAAAAAATTTTGAAGGCAAAACAATAAATTTAATAAATTTTCTACTAAACCGACACTATCGCGAGAAGAAATTGTTATCATCCGATGCTGAAGGAGCGTGTATCTTCCTATCTGCACATTCTTCGGAATATTCGAAGGAGAAACGATGCTTGTTTTTGGAGATAGTACTAAAATTTTCCTTTTATCCTTATATTGTCATAATCAGTGCGGATATACGGATATCGTTCTTGATAAGCATGAATAGATAGCATAGGCATCGAAACCTAAGAACTGAGGCCCTTTGAGTCCTCCCCCCACCCCGAATAAACTTTTTAAGGTGTGCTGAGCCTCCACTGGGTGGAGGGGGATAGTACCGCCCAAGTGCCTTACTTAAGTCATGAAAATCGGTCAATATAAGAGGATGTAGAACCATCAAAATTTTGATGGAAAACAATACATTATTGTACTTACGGTGTGGATTCAACAAACACACAACATCATTACATTCATTTCTTTTCGAACACCATCGAAATTACAAATACAAACACGAAGTCCACAAGAGGCAAATTGCCTAACGAGGTGGCTGAAACTGATCTGCATGTTTGAACCATGGAATGGAGTTCCATCCGTTGTGTACAAAGTACAACAATCCGTTTGTGTCACGTATCACTTTAAATATGTGACTTTTATTGCACGAAAATTCAATACTGATCGTCTGTAATTCATATTTTGGCACTTCCACACACATATTTTATCTTTGGGTTTAAGTAATTCACGAACTTGCGCAAATACATTAAAAAATTTTTCCATTACGGCAGTACTCCTCAAAGTGAGCGTCGCGGCTTCTAGGTGCGTCGCGACGAGCAGTTGACCATTGTTTGTGACTATTCCTAAGCTGTTCTTTTCCTGCAAAGCGCACGTAAATCATGACTAGGAGCCTGTGGGGAAAAGGGGAGCTGCGGCTGACAACTGTTTGACGACCACTGCATACGGCGATGATGATGAATGTCATTACTTATGATAAAAAAACAGCATAAAAAAAAAGACCATAGCCGTAGGTGAATGAACAGTGATGCTAAAATCATGGCCCCCAAACGCATCTTGCCGCAGGTTTCCGAGGCTAGGCTCTTTGGTGGACTGCAGCTGTATTGAATTTATAATGTGAAAAAAAATTATGAAAATTGTTTTCGGGCCCTAAAATCAGAACACTGATACCAGCCGCACTTTTGTGAGGGGACGATGGCTCTAATATTGACCAGTCATTAGCTGAATCAATCCTAGTGGGATGCTGGACCTTTTATTCCCAGATGGTCTAGAAATCTGCGACAGTAGGCTTTATCGATCAATTACAGTCACAATACATCTGGAATGTACAGCACGTATTCAAGGGGGAAAAATCACTTTAGCTTTGCTTTTCCTTAACAGATGGAACAAATACAACTACTGTGTGCAATATTCTTATATTTTTTTTCGCCCTTAGGCACTGATATTTACGAAGGCTCCATTGGGGAAAAAGGTCCGAGTTTTCGAAAACATTTTTCTTCTCTTCCTCCCATCGCCCCCTTATGCCCATTCGTAGCCTCCCAATCGTGTCTGTAGCTGGTATCGTCCCCTTGAATAGTCCCATTGCTGCCTGGAGAGCCCACTTTGGGAAACACTGCGCTACAATCTTAACCACAATACCAAAGGGTATACAAAAACGGCTTTATATTAATTCAGTAGAAGTAGGGGGGGGGGCATGATTGTGGATGCAATTTATCCGATTACGCAGTATATCGAGATTCAACCATGTGATGAAGGCTTTGAGTTAGGACAAAAATGTAGACGTTGTTCACCTTGATTTACAGAAGGTATTTGATTGGGTCCAACATGGTAAACTCTTGAAGCGTTTACACGAGATTGGGATTGGGGGCAACTTGCTGAATTGGATAGAATCGTTGTTAAGAGATAGGTCACGACGAGTTATGGTGAACGGGGAATTCCTCAAGGAAGTGTCTTGGGCCCATACTTTTTCACTTTTTATCGATAAACTCGATCAGGGGTTCCATGGGATTGTTAGCAAATTCGCAGATGACGTGAAGTTAATGGGGATAGTTGGGAATCAAAACGATAGGGCTTGCTGATAGTTGCTTCAGACCAAATTGAACAGGATTGAAACATGGGCAAATGAATGGAGCATGAAGTTTAGCGTTGGCAAGTGCATGGTCGCTCATTTTGGTTCGAACAACCCACGGTTATCTTACGAGTTGAATGGTGTCACTATCCCCGATACAACTAGGGTGACCGATTTGAAAATTCTCATTGACGAGCGCCTTAGGTTTTCTGAACATTGTTCAGCGGTGGTCAAAAAAGTGAATAGAATGCTCGCGCGGTTTCATTTTCAAAAAGGTCTCTTCCCTTTCTCCGAAAGTCATTCTTCCGATTTCCCGAGGTTTGGTTCGTCCTGGACTGAAGTATGCTGTAAGGTTATGGAGACCATACCTACAGAGTGGCATAGACTTGGTTGAAGGGGTACAGAGTAGACCTACGCATGTCCTTATTGTCACACGGGGCTTGAGTTATGAAGAGAGATTTCATCTTTTGAACATATTTACATTGGATGAACGCAGGTGTCGGTGAGATATGATCGAAGGGATTCAAAATTTTCAACGGGATGAATAGGTGGACCATGATTTATTAATTTGCCATCAATCGACTGCTTTTACAAGGGGACACCAGTATCGATTGGTAAAATCGGCAAATAGAGAAGTTATCCATACTTAGAATAAGACAACCATAAGTATTGTTTATGGGCATTGTATATAATATTTCATCATGCATATATATTGTTTGTAATTGCATGTTTAATTGGGTGAGTTTAATTTTTATTCTGGAAATATATGACATCCATATTTATTATGAGTATCTTTTTCTCATCCACCTCGTTGGGCATTTTGCCTGTTGTGGCGTAAACATAACATGCATTACTCAGAAACAAACTTCACTCCAGATTCACTACACGTACAATCTAACATCTTACAATTTGGTAGAAGTTCCACAGAGGAATATGCACGAGGTGCATGTGTGGTTCAGTAATAGTAGCACATTGTTCAGTAATATGTAAAGTCAATGACACTAAATAGTTACTACAAGAATGTTAACATTCAGAGCATGAGAGAAGTGGAAACTGAAGCTGGGTTTTATATATAAACTCACGAAAATGTATATGTTTGATACATTTGGCAGATGTCTTATCTGCATACATAAAGCATCCATTTATAGTTTATCTGAATCCATTGAGATCCTTTTTGTACTTCGATAAAGATTATTGGAGATCTGATGTTACAATCGTAATTTTTATATTTATAATGCTTGTTTGTATGCTGTTTTTAATTATTTTTAACGATTTTTATTATCTTTATGATATTTATTATTTTAATGGTTTTATGATTTTAATGGTTTTATGATTTTAATGATTTTAATGGTTTTATGATTTTAATGATTTTAATGGTTTTATGATTTTAATGATTTTAATGGTTTTATGATTTTAATGGTTTTATGATTTTAATGATTTTAATGATTTTAATGATTTTAATGGTTTTATGATTTTAATGATTTTAATGGTTTTATGATTTTAATGGTTTTATGATTTTTTATGATTTTATGATTTTTAATGATTTTAATTGTTTTATGATTTATAATGATTGATGCTTTTTTTGTCTTTATTCTTATTTTAACTGATTTGTATTTACATATGAATTTGAATTTGCTTTTATGTTTTTGGTATTACGTGTTTTTTCCGCAACTATAATTGGGTTTCCTGTAGTTATGTGTTCTCAAATAAATAAATCCAGATGTTTCTTTTGTGTGAATTAATCGATACTTCGAATGATTCAGAATATCTGATTTAAATTTCTGATACTTCTCGATACTACTTACCTTTCTTAGTTGTATATGCCAGTGTGAAAACATTGTGAGTTGAGATTGTCGTCTTTATTTCAGAGAAACGTCTGTATTCAAGAGTTGCTTCATTAATGTATGATTAGTCTTTCACGTCGGGAATGCCATGAAAATCAAGAATTCACTAACATGTTTGGTCATGAAAAATAACGAAGCACCACGAAATCGTTATCCGGTAAGTGAACTGTTTCTTTTCATTCTTTCATATGTTTTAACTATGTGCATCATAAGTGTACATAATTATGATCATCTCTTCATCTGAATGAAATAGCACATTTCTGCGGAGAGAAAAGCAAGAATTAATTTCTAAAATTTTTGCTGTCACTGTGGTGGTCTAGTGACGACCTCGCACCGGGTTTGAACCCTGCCGTCGCCACAGTGGTGGTCGGCTGAAGTTATTTTTCTGGGGTTCTCAACTCCGAGGCAAATGCGAGGTCATCTCCCCATTAAAAAGTCTTGCCACAGAGAGCAACAAGCTTACAACGACACAATTATTCAATCATTACACTTCATTCATAGTTAAAAAAATTGGTGGCAGATGGCAGCACTACACATAATAAGCGTTACACAGAGACAGACTTCGCGTCAGGTTTCACTACAGGCAGATTCCAACATGTACCGATTCGTTAGAAGTTCCGCATAGGAGTATGGACGACGTTCATGTGTGGTTTAGTAGCACTATAAAAAACAAGTATTACACAGAAACTAGCTTCATGGTTAGGTTCACAATTACACGCATATTTTCCAGCATGGCACAGGTCTTCTTCTACTACCTGGCTAAAATCTCTTCATTGCGACTGAGCGGCTGGCCATGATGTGGTTAGGAGGAGGAGAATTCTCGCTAATCTTCTAATTTTATAGTTTGAATTTTTGTTTATGTAATGGAAAAAGGCGAAAGCTTTGATTGATATCTTTTGATTGGGGGCCTAATAAAAACTTTAGTTTTATATTTTCCCTCAATCACCGTTCCATGAGGAATTACTGCCATTATCTCAATTACCATTTTTCCAAGAACTAGAATGGGTAATAGATTTTTCATGCTTTTCAAACACTCATCGTGAAATACCCTATATGCTCGGGGCGAAATTGTTCAAGTTTTACTTAATTATACTGTATTTTTGAATCTAACGTCGAAAAGGCAACCTAAAAGATAAATGATTTTAATTAAAGGGAGAGAAAGGGAAACTGCGACTTGTGTGTGTGTGTGTGTGTGTGTGTGTGTTACCTTAAGCAGTGTTTCTTCAGTGTAATTACATGGCCTTGATGATCATATCTAATTTGAACTTGGAGATAAATTGAGGTTTTATGATCCCGAGTGCAGGTATGAATGAACAACTTCATAGGTGTGAATTAGAAGAAGGTGTAGCCGAAAAGGAAATGATTTGAATTCGTCTGTTGTCTCTGTCAAGAGCTTTTGTTTTAAAAAGAACGTCTTGTATTTGTAAGACTTATAAAGATTATTCTTTTATTTTCACACGTTTCGGAAAACTAACTCGATTCGACCAAGACAGTGACTCTTTAGGTGGGGGGGGGGGATATTTATTTTCCTTGGACCATACAAGGGAAATAACATTGAACATCTGTGTAATCAAATCTTCATAAATGACCCTCAAAACTAAAGTGTGCGGACGTCCACTAGCCAACCTCTCTGTGCGAGACACGAGCAAAGTCATTCGGAATAGGCTGTAAACTGTAGTTACAGGTCTGAAAAACACTCGCGTGCACGAAATGACCATAATGTGACAATAATGATCAAATGTATGAATAAAAGTTTTAAGAAAATAAAAGGAAGGCCTGTAAAACGGCCATGACTGTAACAAAAGTTTCTATAATGTAAAGCCAATGTCGAATATCTGAACTTTTCAAGTTTGCAAACATCATTTTCACATCTAAAATTATCGTTTTAGAAATATATCAATAATTTCTATGCAGAATGGAAAACACTTTAAAATTTATAACATTCGGTTTGTTTTCAATTTTCACATGATTTCAATAAAAAAAATTTTTAGCCCTTGAAACCCGTTTCTTTTCATTTTGCGTTATGAAAGGAAGCCAAGCCGTGTATACTCATGTGACCGGTAGAAGAATACTATTATTTTATAATTTCCCTGAACCAAACATACTTACGTGTTTCGAAGACCTGTCTAAAAATATTTCAGTTGTATCATTTATTCATAAGCTATATGGCTGCACGTAGTTCAACGGTTGTCATTCATAAATTGACGAGGTGGCCTGTATACGGCCTGTATACTGACGTCATAATCGTCTTCGCCGTCGTTGGGAACGGACGTGCTATTATCGCGCTCCGCTCACCGACACGCCAGTGCGCCATTTTGTGTCTTTCTTTGTGTTTTTCTTCGTTCTCGTGAGTTTTACTTAGCGTGTTGTTTATTGTTGGGTCATATTCTGCGGTGATTTTCTTTTTTTAGCGCACGTTGGATTGTGAGATAAGTGTTTTTTTTTTTTTTTTTTAAATTTTCGTTGTGTATTTTTGATCGACTTACATTTATTTTTCTCGTTCGCATTTCATTTTCGTTGTTTTTTCGCCAGGTTCGCTCGCTTCTTTGATATAAGTTCGTAGGTTTTTGGACGTTAGTGTTAGCAAACAGTGTATACTTTTTCCCGGGTACTCTCAATAACGTTGTTTTCCTTCCATTTGGGCCTATTGTTGTAGTGTTAGTGTTTTGAGATAGTTAGCTAATTCTAATAAGTATAAATTGTACTTCGTAGCTTAATACTTTTTTTTAGAGGGTGTTGTATTCTTTATATACATATTTATTTTATTCTTCGTGATTTAGTGCTGAGCATTCTACTTTACGTATACTCTACTTACGTATTTTTTCGTATAGTCTCTTACGTATATTTTGCATAGTAATGTATTTTACATTATTTTAATTTCCAGTTAACGTTTCTCATTTTCGTATTGTTAAGTATTATTATTATTATCTAGCTTTAGCAATAGTGTTAGTATGCCTCGACCTCGACTAGTGTTGTGTAGAGCTTGCGACGGGAGGTTTCCCTGGTCTAGGGGTATAGTAGCTGATAGTTTCAATTGTAAAGGGTGCTTGGATAGAAAAAGGCTGGAACTCGAGGTCGAAGCTTTACGGGAAAAAGTTAGGGTGCTAGAGGGCCCGGTTATAACGGACCCTCTGGTCGTCGAGCCACCTGTTGATGAAGAAGCAATCTCCACGAACAACGACATTTTAGAGGGCGAATGGGTGGTCGTGGATGAGGTAGAGGGGGATAGTGATAGGGGTTTAATCATCGGCGATTCTATGGTTAGGGAACTTGGGAACCGAGTGTGTAGGGATTTTCGGGGTTTCGAGCGCTGTTGTCTTCCTGGGGGGAAGATTGGCAACGTTCGAGACGTTTTTCATCGCCGAAAGTTGCCCTTGCGGGTGATTCTGTGGGTGGGAACAAATCAGGTAGGAGCGAATATTAGTGAGTCTCTGTCAGAATACCGGGATTTACTATTATCCGCTAGGGAGGGGGGTTCAGATGTGGCAGTGATTCCAGTGCTGCCAAGGGGTAGTAGGGGATATAGGAGTAGGATCCACCAATTCAATATAGGCCTGAAGGACATTTGCTCCTCACTTGGGGTCACGTTCTTGGAGCTTCCCGCATTTACCGATAGGTGGCTTCGTTCGGATGGGACCCATCTAAATAAGAGAGGGGTCTGGGAGGTTTACGATAGTCTTAGGTCAGGTTTTTTACTCCCAGACCACGTAGTCGGGAATGCGGGTTAGTTAATGATAATCACAACAGTACTGACGGGGAATTACCCACCTCTGACTTGGATGGCTTCTCGATTGACAACAAACCACCGGGCAAATTAAAATGTGTGTTAATAAATGCCAGGAGCTTGGGTAACAAGAAAGATTTTTTAGAAACTATGATAGTTGTGGAGGACTTGGATCTTATAGCCATTACAGAATCTTGGGCAAACGATGGGGATGAATCTTTCTTACACATCTCCGGATACGATACTTTTTTGAGAAATAGATCTGATAGGAAAGGGGGTGGAGTGTTGATATACGTGAAATCATGTTTGAAGGCTAGAGAGTGTAACGTGCAGAGAAGTGATATTGAAACCATATGGGTTGAACTTGAGAACAAAAGACGTCATAAGCTTATTGTTGGGGTTTGTTACAATCCACCGAATAGGGATCAAAACTATATCGCCAAAATGCATGATGAAATTTCCTACATGTGTAAGCGAAAGAGGGTTCTCATACTAGGGGATTTCAATTACCCAGGTATTGATTGGGAGAACCTTTCATCTGGAAATCAGTATGAAAGAGACTTTCTTAAGTTGGTGCTCGAAAATTTTTTGTATCAGCATGTATCAGAAGCCACTAGGGGTACTGCTATTTTGGATTTAGTTCTTACTAGTTCTGAGGATCTAGTTGAACATGTTTCGGTGGGGGAAGAGTTTTCTTCCAGTGATCATCGTATCGTCAGATTTCACTGTAACTTTTCCTCGGGTAAGGTTGATAACAAAAGACTGGTTCCTTGTTTTCGGAGAACTAACTTTGATGTTTTGCGAAGAAGGTTAGCGGAAGTTTTCAAAGACCGGTTGGAATCAGTAGGGGTGGTAAGTCAATGGGAAGAATTTAGTACGAAGCTGTCCTCTGTTTTGCACGACGTCATACCCTTTGTTCGAAAAAAGCGTGTTTGTACATCACACCCTCTATGGTTCACGGATAGCGTGCGGAACCTTTATCTTGAAAAGAAAAGAGCATTCAGAGAGTATAAAAGTGGACGAGGTGACCTATCATTGTTTACTGATAAAAGAAGACTGTTGAAGAAAGCGATAAGGGATAGTAAAAAGCAAGTTGAATCTAGGTTGGCAGATAACATTGGCTCTGACCCAAAATCATTTTTTCGATACGTCAATAATGGATGTAAGGGGACAGTTGGCCCCCTCTCGATAGGAGGCTCAAAAGTAGAGAGCAATGTAGGCATGTGTAGTGCTTTCAATGACTTTTTCGCGTCGGTTTTTAATGGAGATAATGATATTCGATATACGGGTGTTGCATGGGATAATAAAACGCTCAACGATATTCAAGTGGAAGACGTGGAGGTCCTAAATCTTCTAAGAAATGTATGTGCAAGCAAAGCACCAGGACCAGATGATATCTATCCCAGGGTTCTCAGGGAAGGTGCTAATGAATTGTTGGGGCCAGTCGCACAGATATACAGGAGTAGTGTTGCTGAGGGTATCGTCCCGAGAGATTGGAAACTGGCTAACGTTGTTCCGATATTTAAGAAGGGTAGTAGAGAAGTGGTGTCTAATTATCGTCCAGTGAGTTTGACGAGCTCCCTCTCGAAAATTTTGGAAATTATCATCAAAAGGCAGTTTGTGAAGTGGATAGACGAGAATAATGTATTGTCGGATAATCAGCATGGGTTCAGGAAGGGGAAGTCATGTGTAACTAACCTCCTTTGCTTCTATGATTACGTGACTAAGGCTTTGGGTAAGAGCAAAAACGTCGACGTTGTTTACCTTGATTTCCAGAAGGCATTCGATCGGGTCCAACATGGCAAACTCTTGAAGCGTTTACACGAGATTGGAATAGGGGGCAACTTGCTGAATTGGATAGAATCGTGGTTAAGAGATAGGTCGCAACGAGTTATGGTGAACGGGGAATTCTCTGGTTGGACAGACGTCACAAGTGGAGTTCCTCAGGGAAGTGTCCTTGGCCCCATACTTTTTTCACTTTTTATCGACAAACTCGATCAGGGTATCGATGGAATTACTAGCAAATTCGCAGATGATGTGAAGCTAATGGGGGTAATCGGAAATGAAAGCGATAGGGAGTTGCTCCAGACCAACTTAAACAAGATTGCAGCATGGGCAAATGAATGGAGCATGACGTTTAGCGTAGATAAGTGCATGGTCGCTCATTTTGGTTCGAACAACCCACGGTTCTCTTACGAGTTGAATGGTGTCACTATCCCGGATGCAACTAGAGTCACCGATTTGGGAATTCTCATTGACGAGCGACTTAAGTTTTCTGAACATTGTTCAGCGGTTGTCAAAAAATCGAATAGAATGCTTGGTCTCATTTTCAAAAATGTCTCTTCGCGTTCTCCTAAAGTCATTCTTCCGCTTTTTCGAGGCTTAGTTCGTCCTGGACTGGAGTATGCTGTAAGGTTTTGTAGACCATACCTACAGAGGGACATAGACTTGGTTGAAGGGGTGCAGAGAAGAGCTACGCGTGTCCTTATTGGCACACAGGGCTTGAGTTATGAGGAAAGACTTCATTTTTTGAATATGTTTACATTGGATGAACGCAGGTGTCGAGGAGATATGATCGAAGTGTTCAAAATTTTCAATGGGATGGATAGGATGGACCATGAACTTTTAGTACACCGCCAATCGACTGCTTTTACAAGGGGACACCAGTATCGATTGGTGAGGGACAATGCAAGGTTATGGTGTCGCAGGGAATTTTTCTCCAATAGGGTTGTTAATAAATGGAATAGCTTACCCCCGGAGGTAGTAAATTGTAACACAATTGACACGTTTAAAAAGAAATACGATAAACATGTTGGGGTAAATCGAGAAGCTATCCATTCTTAGAATAAGACAACCATAAGTATTCTTTATGGGCATTGTATAATATTTTATCATGTGTATATATTGTTTGTAATTTGTGTTAATTGCATTTTTAATTGGGTTGCTGTATTTTTGAAACATATGACAACCATATTTTTATGGGCATCTTTTTATCAGCCACCTCGTTGGGCATTTTGCCTGTTGTGGCGTTGTATTTGTATTTGTATTTGTATATAAAAAACTTTGTGCGATTTGGTCACGAATCGTAAAAGCATCAATAATGGGTCAACTTGTAGGCTGTCTTTCTTCAACTCTGAATTAATTTCAAATGGCAAATATTGTTATAGAAAATTAAATTTCATTACATGAATATTTTTATTAGTATATACAGTAAAACCCCTCCTTTCTGTGAACACGGACAGGACAAAAAAATTAAATACATGTAAAATGGGTGACCGTTAAAAAGAGGTTTGAAATTCATACTTTTATATATTATGCAACTAAATTATTATTTGTCCGTAAAAGAGGGAGTATCCGTTAAGAGGGGGTTTTACTGCAATGCAGCTTATGAGCACGAATTTGCATGTTAGCTGGAGCCAACTTCAGCTTGGCGAAAATAATTTAGCCAATCCCGAGATGTCACGTGACATTAAAAAATAAAAAAACCCGGTTGCTAACAGCAGTGTGTGTTTCACGCGAAATTCCACGGTTGCTGATAAAATCAACCGCGCCAGCCGAACCGTAGTGTGCCGGCAGCCTAAGAGTAACTGCATATGTTGTCACATAATAGCCAATTCTTGATTCATGAAAATCTCTTTGTTGTTAAATCACATTATACATTAGTAGGCCTATCACATTCAGTGGTATGTGGGATTGATGAAAAGTTCTACAATATTTCGAATCATGAGAATATTTTCATGGTTTCTAATTTCACTCCTATTTATTTGTATACGCAATATATAACTATTTGGCTAAACCACATTTTATTTCTATTTTAGAAGTTTGAATCGTATTGATAATCATAAGACGTTCGATTTATTTCGTAAAAAGTCATTGATTCCGGTAAATTAGGAAACGAAGAATTTGCAAAAGAGAGATGAGTTTTCTCAGCACCACCACTGTTCATCCGTGAAACTATCGCAATCGTGGAAGTTTACAAACTTTGTAACGCTAGACAGGTCTCTTCGCGTTCTCCTAAAGTCATTCTTCCGCTTTTTCGAGGCTTAGTTCGTCCTGGACTGGAGTATGCTGTAAGGTTTTGGAGACCATACCTACAGAGGGACATAGACTTGGTTGAAGGGGTGCAGAGAAGAGCTACGCGTGTCCTTATTGGCACACAGGGCTTGAGTTATGAAGAAAGACTTCATTTTTTGAATATGTTTACATTGGATGAACGCAGGTGTCGAGGAGATATGATCGAAGTGTTCAAAATTTTCAATGGGATGGATAGGATGGACCATGAACTTTTAGTACACCGCCAATCGACTGCTTTTACAAGGGGACACCAGTATCGATTGGTGAGGGACAATGCAAGGTTATGGTGTCGCAGGGAATTTTTCTCCAATAGGGTTGTTAATAAATGGAATAGCTTACCCCCGGAGGTAGTAAATTGTAACACAATTGACACGTTTAAAAAGAAATACGATAAACATGTTGGGGTAAATCGAGAAGCTATCCATTCTTAGAATAAGACAACCATAAGTATTCTTTATGGGCATTGTATAATATTTTATCATGTGTATATATTGTTTGTAATTTGTGTTAATTGCATTTTTAATTGGGTTGCTGTATTTTTGAAACATATGACAACCATATTTTTATGGGCATCTTTTTATCAGCCACCTCGTTGGGCATTTTGCCTGTTGTGGCGTTGTATTTGTATTTGTATGAAAAGAACAGTTAAATTATTCTGTATTTCAATGACACGGTAGCAAGATCTTAAAAGAAATGTTTGTCTCGTTAATTTCCGAAGACTTGCGCTTTTCTTTGTAGTGAGAAATTATGCCCGATTCACTTTTATGTACACAAGTGAAAAAGTCGAATTTATATAGGGGCTATTATCATTCTTAATAGCAACACGTTTGTACTATAAATTAACAAGTTTACTGGTTTAAAATCTATTTAAAACAAGAGTTGACCCTACTCTTGGCGACTTTTTAAGAGCAGCGTTTTAGTAGTTTAATTTCACTTCTCAACATTTTAGATATAAAAATTCTTGAATTTTACTCGATCTGTTTCATTCTCAATGAACCTATAATCTAAAATAGACCCCTCTCCCCCATAATACTGAAAACTTGATCGCCATCGTGACATTGAGAAATGGATGAATTTCGTGAACACGAAAAACGAATCATAAAACTGAACTTCACTTCTAAACTTTTGAAAATGTTCAAAACGTTGAGCACGATCTCCATATTAAATAGGGTTTTCACTATTCTTCGTATATGCCTTGAGCTATGCAAAAATGATTGATTATGCGTTCAACTAAATCCAAAAACAATACGAAAACTTAATTAGACAGCCAATACGTTTTAATGGCCAATGATTCGCTTCAAGCATCCATGGATGCCGTGGAGGTAGGTATATATATATATAGTGTATATACTTATGAGTGTGCGTACGCGTTGGTCTGGAGCTCGCTCGACCAAGTATAAAGAAAAAGCTGATGCCATTTTTCTTCGAAGAAACTTTAGGAACCGAGGAGTGGAGAAAGAGAGAGAGAAGCTCAGTCTCTCTCTCTCTCTCTTTGGTTCACAAGAGTAGAAGATCTCGAACTTTTGTTCGCCATTAAACTGCCAAGTGAAGTGTGAGGAAACCCTGCAGCTGCACGCAACATCAACTAATGGAAGCAATAAACATCCGTATGGCAGGGCAATTATCGCATTAACAACCGAAGAGTTTTCTCCTCGCTTTCCCTTATGCCACTCCATTCTTTAACGGAACACGAGAAAACTCTTCTAACGATATTCAAAATCTCTCGCAATGGCTTTACAAAACTCCGGATTTTGAAGTTCTACCCATCCCCGTACCTTCCTTTTCCGAACAAACTTATACACATGAACAAAGGAAAGCTAGATAAACGGATGATATGCGATAGGCTTCAGATTGACGGTTTTCCTCGAATCTCGGCGAAATGTTCGTAGAACTTGGTTGACTGGAACGAGGAGAATATGAATATTATCAAAGAACGAGAGAAAGCAGTATATGAAATGGAGATTTTTTTTTCTCATATCGGCTGAAATGACGAAAGTTTTGGTGAATGAAGATTATTTACTGTATACACACCATTTACTCCATACACTCGTATTATCCGTTTCACGTTCGGATGGGGACAAGATCATGTGTAGAAGTTTATTTATTTCTTTTTTTCTTTTTTAAAGCAAAATTCAATATTATTCATGCACAGTGTTCCACAACCGACTGACGGTTTTGAAAATGGGATAGCAGAAAAACGATGACACATATTAATATGATTCTTATGGAATATAAATGTGTGAAGTGAGGAATTTCAAATACGTCGTTCATGTCGCGAGGGGTTGTATGATTATTAAAATAAAAAAATAACATTTATATGGACACCCTGTGCCCAAAAAACCAGTTAGAAAGTAGTTGTCTTGTCTCTCCTGGTGCGAACAAAAAATTTCCATGTTTTCAAGTACAATATTTGCAGAGATATCTGTATTCAAAACTGGATGAAAAGCTAGGTAAGAAGCGTTGTCCGTTAGTTTTTGTTGTTCTTTCCCAACTTTCCTTCCATTTTTGAAGTCAAATATCTCTGCGAATATTGTTCTTAGAAACATGGAATTTTTTTGTTGGCATCAGAAGAGACATGGCAACAACTTTCTTATTGGGTTTTTTGAAACGTATGAAAAGTTAATCTTTTTTTTTAATAACTATACAAACCCTTGAAACATGAATGAAGTAGCTGAAATTCATGATTTCCCACATTTATATTCCGCAAGAATGACTTGCGGTGATATCTATCACCGTTTTCTCGCTATCATATTTTGAAAACCGTCAATTTGATTGTGTACACTGTATAAAGTCCATGTTAAAAACTAATGCTGATTTTTGGGGTCACAAAGTGGGTGTATGTACATGTCTATTCATTTCTGTTTATTTTTTGTAAATTTTTTGTCTCGTTATCTGCCGTATACATTTCGTTACGTGTTCTGTTCTGTCCATAGTAAAAAAAAATTCACAGTACACGCGGCATATTCTCTGGAACTGTATTTCACGCACTAAGTAGGTGAACAACTCAGGAATGTCATTCCGGGATTTTAGAAATTATCTCATAAACTACAAAAGAAGTCCAAATCAATTTCCTGGATATAAAAAAAAATATATAAAAAACAAAAAATAAATGTTAATTGTTTAAGCCATTAGCACTCAAATATCAACATTAAAATATTCAGAAACACTCTAATATCACAAATATGTAGATTCGATCACATGTAATAATAAGCAGGAATTCCCTACAGCACTTCTTAATCTTTCTGAAGCTGCATCTGACAATAATATACCCACCGCCTTCTCATCTCCGCTATTTTCCAAAATAACACAAATGTATACAAGGATGACGTCACTCTCCGCTACCATACGAAGGTTTTTTAACAACTGGCTGTTGCAAAGATATATTTTGGAAAGAGAGAAAATTCAATTGCCCCTGCGGGGAATCGAACCCACGTCCTTTCACTTTCCGGGTGAACGCACTAAACTACAGAGGCACGGAATCTCTCAATTTTCCTTGGCGCTCGTGTACACTGAAAGGGACCGTCACCATCTGGTGGCAGCGTTAGCAGTTGTGAGCTTGGCCTGAGTCTGGTCCGGCCGTCCATGTACGGTCCCTTTCAGTGTACACGAGCTCCAAGGAAAGATTGAGAGATTCGGTGGCTCTGTAGTCTAGTGGTCTAGGGCGTGGGTTCGATTCCCGGCAGGGGCAGTTGAATTTTCCCTCTTTCCAAAATATATCTTCGCAACAGCCAGTTGTTAAAAAACCTTCGTAACACAAATGTATCCTCTTTCTTAAAGTATGTCCGGTAATTTTTGACTAGGTTTTGGATTTTTTAATTTATTTTTTGTAATTTTTTGTAAAAATTCCAGCAATATCTGTATATTTTGTATACATTTTTCTCATTCTTCATTTTGCTGAAGCTCTGTATATTTTCAAATAATGTATAGTTTCAAATAATGCATTTTTTCAATATTATTTTTCTCATTTTTCATTATCTTTTTCGTCCAACATGTTTTTTGAGAAGGCAGGCGTCGGGGAACAAGGGCTGGCATTTTTAGTGCAATTAGGCATAGCCACCCTTCAGAAACGCCTACTCTTTTCGAACCATGCATGGGGTTACCCCTGATCATGACCCACTGCATAGGTTCTATTTCTCTTGCATAAATTCTATCTTGTATGCTCTACTTCAAATAATTTCCTTTTTTTGTGTATATATATTGAATGAATTTATTTAATTTATTGAATGAACAAGTGAGCAGCACCAGCGCTTTTGTCATTTAAAAAGCTTAATATATGTATATATATATATATATCACATATATACATATACAGCATATATATATATAAATGCATATTTTTGTTCCTAGTATATATATATATAGTTCCTACTATATATATATACTAGGAACAAAAATATGCATTTATATATATGCTGTAGCATCGTTTGCTACAGCATAAGTGTGTGGGGAATCGGTCAAAGCCGTCCGGAGGTTATATTTTTCCTTGTGGTTGGTGGAGAAGTCAAAGCCGTATGGAGATGACGCTCGGTGTTTGGTTGAGTTGTCACATGTTATTGCGCGTGTGTATGTCCGTTCCATGTGTATGTAGTGATTTTTGCGATTTGTTTTTGTTAATTAAATAAATTGAATAGATTCTATCATCGTCCATCACTACAACTGGTGATCTGTGTTGTGAAGAGGAAAGGCAACCAAAGGATTTAAGCAGAACAAAATGGCAGATGAAAACGCAACTGGTTCGGCAGAGATCGCCCATGTTTCCGTAAAAGCTCCACCGTTTTGGCAAGCCAATCCGGAGATCTGGTTTAGACAGATGGAAATCCAGTTTCTTCTGGCAGGAGTGACAGCCGAAGTGACAAAATATCATCACATCGTATCTGCCTTGCAAACCGAGGAGCTGTCTGTTGTCGGGGACATTACCACCAGCTCACCCACCGCAACATCTAACGTTACGTTAAAACACCGTTTGTGTACGCAGTATGCGGACTCAGAGGAACAGTGGTTGTGCGACCTAATTTCTTGATTGCAACTGGGTGATCGGAAACCATCACACCTTCTCCTGGAAATGTGAAGTAAAGCTGGGCAACGGGTGAGTGATGATATTTTGAAGTATATTTTCCTCCAGCGACTGCCTACAAATGTTCCGCAAATACTAGCAATATCTAATGATAGCCTGGATAAACTGGCAGAAATGGCCGATGCCATACTTGCCGCCGCGGAAAGCTTCACTGCAGTTCATGCGGTGTCAACTGAAGCTTCGCAAATGCAGACCATTGTAATGGACATTTCTTTTCGTCTGCAGCGTCTCGAAACGCGTGCTCGATAACAATCACGAAATCGCAGAGGATTTCGTCAGCGTTCCAGCAGTCATGACAGAAACTACCAGCACTGTTGGTACCACTGGCGTTTCAAAGAAAAAGCAACCAAATTTGTCCAGCCTTGCAGTTTCAACCAGCAGGGAAACTAGCTGGGCTCACAGTGACGGCAAACTCGAGTGCTTCCGGCTATATCTGTCTGACCAATCATCTTCCGTGACGTTCCTCATAGACACTGGTGCCGATGTATCTGTACTGCCACTACGCAAAGAAGATTCCCGACGTCAGCCAGACAAGCTGCAGTTGTTTTCTGCAAACGGAACTGCCATAAATACCTTCGGTCAGCAACTGTTGCAGCTAGACCTAGGACTTCGTCGTGCATTTCATTGGTCGTTCATCGTTGCTGCCGTTTCGCGTCCAGTCATTGGATCCGACTTTCTGCGATATTTCGGACTGCTTATAGATGTTCGGCGAGGTCAATTAATCGATCCACTCACTCAGCTTCGTTCACGTTGCAAGATTGCTGGTGTGGATGTACTATTCACTTTACTTCCCAGCAGTGAAATGCATGTGGGACAATAGTGAATTTCAAGGAATTCTCACCGAGTTCCCCGAACTAACAGAGACTGTAGCAACATTTAATGCTGTTAAGCATGACGTCCAACACTGCATTGAGACCAAAGGCCCTTCAGTTGCATCAAAACCTCGCAGGTTATCACCGTATAAGCTACGTGCAGCCAAGAGGGAATTCGATTATCTAGTTGCCCAAGGAGTTTGCCAACCATCTCAAAGTTGCTGGGCAAGCCCACTGCACATGGTACCCAAATGCAACAGAGATTGGAGACCATGCAGCGACTACAGGAGACTGAATGCTCCAACTATCCCTGACATATATCCCGTTCCGTTCACCCAGGACTGTCTCCAGGTGCTAGAGGGGAAACAAATATTTTCTACCCTAGATCTCGCAAAAGCTTTTCATCAAATCCCTGTGAGACAAGAGGATATTCCGAAAACAGTCGTAAACACCGTGGAAGGAGGGCTTGCAAGCTACAACTGCGGAAATGGTTTATGGTGCACCTATACGACTTCCAGGAGAGTTTTTCGTACCTAGTCGTCATCACCCAGATCCATCAAGTTTCGTTGATCAGTTGAAGACCACCATGGAAAATTTAAGCCCTAGAAAGACTGTTCGCCACGGAAAACGCGCTGTTTCTGTCAGCAAGGACCTGCTGTCCTGCTCATATCTTTTCCTCCGCACGGACAGAGGGAAGAAAGGCCTAGAACCTCCGTACGAGCGACCTTACCAGGTGCTGTCAAGATCGGGAAAGGTCTTCCAAATACTAATAAAAGGTCGACCAGTATCTGTAAGCATAGACAGAGTCAAACCGGCTTACTTTTGTGGTGATGACCTGCCCTTGAATGCCCACAAGCATTCCAACGATCAACAAGCAACAACAACTTCACAGCATCAGCAAGCAACCACAAATTCAAAGCATCAGCAAGCAACAATAACTTCAAAAGATCAACAGACCTCCAGTAACGAGGACCAACCATTCATGACCACCCGCTCGGGTAAACAGGTCAGATTCAGGTTGCCCTGCAAGTATTTCTCTCGCTATCGCTGGTAGGGGACTACCTGTGGGGAATCGGTCAAAGCCGTCCGGAGATTATATATATTTTTCCTTGCGGTTGGTAGAGAAGTTAAAGCCGTCTGGAGATGACGCGTGGTTTTTAGTTGAGGTGTCACATGTTATTGCGCGTGTGTATGTCCGTTCCATGCATATGTAGTGATTTTTGTGATTTGTTTTTGTTAATTAAATAAATTGAATAGATTCTATCATATCGTTCATCACTACAAATGCATATGACTATAAATAGATTAAAAAAAAAAAAAAAAACTCTCTCTAATAACTTCAATTTCTTCATCAGATGAAAGAAAAGTCGCATCTCCAATTTTGAAAATATAGGGAAGTCCCTAATCGAATTACTATTAAATCAGCGTATTATTGAATTCTCTCGCTACATGGCGTGCGAATATTACAGCTTCCATATTATTACTACGACTTGGTCGGTATGTAAGTGTTTCCATAAATCGATAAGAAAATAATTGGATCCGTTCGCATAGCCAAGCTCGTGAGGATATAAACATGCTGGACCAAAATCCCATATCCCCAAAAAACATGAATACGGAAAAATTATATCAAATTTTATTCTTTTCCGGTTTCATTTATCTGAGATTTCGTCGTCACCTTTTTCATACCGAACATTTTTGTAGTTTTGTACTAAAAAACGAGAAGCTTTATAATTGCTAAATTTTCGTCTCGATTTTATTAGATGAGTTTTGGCAATATCACACGCGCACGCACACACAACTTTTTCAAGTGGAAAACGGCGTGTCTGTGCACTTTTGTATGTATGAAAAACAATAAAAATAAAAATTTATTGATGGAAAAACGTTGTTAACATTGTAAATTATTTCTTCAGTCAAACAGAAATATCGCGTATTCAGAGGGCACAGGATTCATGAGGGTAGAATGAAGGCATGAAGGATATTTTGCCTTTCTTGCTTAAAAGTAGTTTCCAAAAATATGTAAAACCCCAGAAAACTAACTTCAGCGACCACTGTGTCGCAAACGGGGCCTGAACCTGTATCTTCATCATGAGTCTTGCACGATGCCCACACGACCGCACGGTGACGAAAAGAACGCACGATGAAAAGTTAGACTAGATGAAACTCCTACAAAATACAAAAAAAGTATAATTTAAACTAATTTTATAATGTAACAGTATTGAATGGCATGAACGGTGATGCATCGTGTTTTTGGACGGTAAATTGCAGTATCAGATTCAGATGCTCAATTACCAAAATTTCAATTAGGATTTAACATGAATTCGTTTCTCAACTTAAAATCACAATAAAATATCCTAAAAACAGTTAAAAACCATCTGAAATGAGAAAAAATAAAACAGTAAATAAGTAATAAAAGCTGTTTCATAGCGCCTTGGATGTTACATAGTTTCTCTCTTTCCAACCGAACACAGCCCAGGATCTCTACACAATCGAGATATTACATAACTGCATAATAGACCCTAAGATAAGGGAGAAAAGCAGTCCGGGAGAAAACGGCTATGGATTGACTAAAATAAATACAAATGTTGTTTTCGGACAACTTTCGTGCAGTTGAGACTCTCATCACGCATTATTTAAAAATGTAAGACACGAAAATAACAGGGAAAAAAGGTCAAAATCTCCGTTGTTCGAGAAAAGTAGAGAAAAAAAACATGGATGTATATACAAGTATGCGCTGAACAAGTAAGGAAATCCACGAGATACAAGTGGCGAGGGTGTAAGTGCATATACGTACATGAAACTAGAAACAAGAGCTGAAGCCAGTGCATGAGACATAATTTAAAATGCAAATGGGCAACCTGAGTAACTAGATTCAACGCACGGGATTTTTTGAAGACAGCGATGATGAGGAGAAGGAAACGTTAACTCCATTCGTCTAAAAGTATAAGCGTATATGTGTGTATGTAGTAAATCACATACTCACGTACATGGAGTTTTGGTTTTCAATTTACAGAATTAAAAGCTTAAAGCGGGAAACGAATACGAAGAAAAAAAGTAGTATGAGAGAAAAATATTTATTTTTTCTTTCAAAGAATATAGATGAGTTCTTATTCGGAAAGTGAACGACTGACGTTGAGGAACAGTTTATACAGCGTCTCGTAATAAAAAAGCGTTTCAAATGATCGCTGTGCTTGAACAAGATTCAGAAGAAACGAACCGATTTCTAACGCAAGTGGCCAAGATTTTTTTTTACATGTTATCTATTGGGAATTTTTCCCCCACTAGTTTTTCTATTTGCTCCACCAGTGATGGTAAAAAATGGATACTGGTGGGCCAAAGTGCTTTTCCTGTTTTTCTGGAGCAGCTTCAACTTCAAACTGTACTACTATGATGGTAGTCAAAAATAGATGCTGTTTGATTATATTCGAAGACATTTTGACTATTCTATCTTTCATTGTTTCAGCAGACAATGGTAACACTAATTTTTTTTAGAATATCTGCTTTGTTTTTAAAATCCTGAAATAGCTCTTCGGATGCATTTATGAAATAACTTTTTACCTATTCGCCGTCTGTATATGGTTTTCCTCTCTTAGCAATCTCTTGACTAACCACAAAACTTGCAATAATAACATTGTTGGAAGATTGCATACAGTAATTAAATACTGTACTTGATTTTTCTTGACTCTTTTAAAGTTCTTCAACTGCTTTCTTCCTTGCATCAATGACAGGATATTTAGTACTAAATGACACGTGTTTAGTTGTAAAGTGTTTCCTCCAAATTTGATTTCTTGTTATGAGCCAATTTTTCCTGACAAATAAGACAGGTCAGAAGGTCATTTAAGTTTTGAATAAACGGGAAAGTCTCGGTCCATTCAACTTTAAATTCACGGTTTTCGTCTTCCGTTTTTCTTTACTTCTTCTTTGTAGCCATGTCAAACAGGGAACCTAAAAAAATATATTATTTTATAATAATAAAGAGCCACCAACACAAAGTAATTACAATTCTTAAATTGATGACAAAAATACCCGTTGGATTTGCAGCTGGTTGGAAAAATACAAGTAACGTTATGCTTCGAGTAGCGATATAATGTTATTTAGATCAATTGTTAAAGTTTACTCATTACGCTGCAATTAAAAAATGTTTATGAAGAAAAAGGGAGGGTCCAAATTTCACCCAGGTTCACGTTCAATATTATCAAACAATTTAGTAGTATCAAAAATAGATCTCAACAAATGTTTGACGCAATAAGTCAGCAAAACAAGAATCGCAATTTAAATCACATTTTTAATGAAACAGAAGAAATTGAATTGAAGATGGGGGCCCCATGAGAAAAAAAAATACAAATAATTAGATTTAAGACATGACAATCGAACTCAAAATACAACCCTTTGAATAGGCAGGAATTGATTTGGGAGGAGGGGGGGGGGTCCTAAATATTTAGCGGGACATGATAGTCATTAATTTAAAAAAAAGTTTGTTGGCTTACAGATATCTGGCTCCCTTCTCTAGGAAATGCACCGAAGACGAGCCTGATGAAGTCGTCGATGAAAGCCCAAGACGCACCGTCTTGTGGGGCAGAGGTCCCAGGAGTGTCGTCTTCGGATGGTCACCCCTGATGGATCGCTTCAACAGGGATGACCGATGTTGGATGTGGTTGGAGAGAGCTGGCCATGGGAGAGTCATCATGAGAGGTGGTGGTCAAGGAGCAGGGCATGATTTTTCTGAGGCCCTACCAGGCAAATTTACATGTATGCTACTCGAGAATTTCAACTATATCTCATTTTTGTGAGGCCCTCTTCTCTTAAGGCACGGGCCGTGTCCGGGTGGGCATATGCGTTAAGACGGCGCTGTCCAGAAACGTCGTCTTCAGATGTGTGGCCCTTGGTGGACCGCTTCTAGCAGTGTTAACCGATGTTGAATGGAGAGAGGATGCCTCGGGAGAGCCGTCATGAGAGGTGGTGGCCCAGTAGCGTCGTCTTCTACGATTTGGCCGGGTAGAGGTTGACGTTCCTTAGGCCCCTTTCACACGGAGCGGATGCGGACGCGGATGCGGATGCGGGTCCGCATACCCTTTCAAACGAGCGCTGAAGATGCGGGCGATTCGTCCGCATCTTTAGTTCGAAATTCGTACATATAAACTGTTTTTTCGCAATTTTTGTAATTATTTTTCTCCTTCACCCCTGATTCAGTGGGCATAGGCAGCCTAGAGGCATTCTTTGGTGGTTTAATCTAGAGCCACATAGAATATGGGAATAAAGATGTCTTCATTCCGATCCTCACAAGTAGTCGATGGGAGAAAATGTCTTCAAATATTTTCAAAATATGAAAAAAAAAAATCCGTCTTTTCGGAAAAATATGGAAGAAAAATTCCAAAAACATCCAAAACATTCGATGTTCCAAAAAAAAGAAAAAAAAAAATTCAGGAGATATCAAATAATTTGCAAGTGGTAAAAAAGGGGAGCGGTAGAGACTTTCAAAATGCATGTGCTTAGAAATATTCACATCACAATTCTGTCTTAGGCCGGGATTACACTATAATTCGTTTATAAAACTTGAAAAATGCAACCAATAGGCGGATCAGTTAAGTTCTCTCGAATGTAACAGATGCGTTTATTGGTTACATTTTTCAAGTTTTATAAAATAACTTTCATAAACCTTTTAGAGTGAAATCCCATCCTTAGATCAGTCTCACTTCTGAAATATAAAATTACATTTTTTTAAGTTTATAGACTGAATATCGAGTAAAATAAACTTGTAGGTATCGGGGGAACCACCAAAAATATTCAAGTGCTAGGGTCTTCAAACGACGTAATCCGGCCCTGAGTGAACACCGTACGTGGATAACGTTGTTTAATAAAAACATTTTTTTTAAAGTTTAAAAAAATTAACAGATTAAAAATTTAAAAAAAATAACAAATATTTAAAATAATATTTCAGATATTTATATTTTTTAAATAATTTTAAAAATTTAAAAAGAAAAAAAATTAAAATTTTTAAATTTAATTTAAAAGTTATTAAAGTATGTAGTCAATTAAATATTCGTAATGAACAGAACGGCTTATAATTTTGGTCCCGTCAGTGGCCGTTGTTGGCAGGTTTTATTGTATAAAATTGTAACCTATGGACAAAAGGCAGTTAAAGTTGCTATATTTCCATCTCAGAAGGAAACGGAGGGATAGACGTATGTAGGTACATTATATTAATGAGCAGGGACCATCATATGGTGTTTTTAAGGGTATTTATGGCAAATAATGAAAAAAAATTCCGTGAAAAATCACCTTCAAAAAGTAGCCAAAGATGCGGACGAATTCGCTCCGCATCCGCATCGTGTGAATAGCTCCGAATAAACCTATTGTCAAAACTTCTATGTGCGGATGCGGATCCCGCACTTAGGTTTTGACACATGCGGACGACGTCCGGACCCGCATGAACATTTCCTAGGTGCGGAGATTTTTCGGCTCGTCTGAAAGGCGCAGTATATTCCAATTGTTAAAACTTCTTCCGGACCCGCATCCGCTCCGTGTGAAAGGGCCCTTACGTATGGAAAACATTGCATGTCCCCCAGTTCCAGAACAAGAAATTCTTGTTCTCGACCTTTTTTTCCCGAACTTCCCAGTTTCGACCCACCTGATTGGTCGCTGAAGTGTCGCGTGACAACAGCGTCAGGCTTTCACTCTTTCTTTCGGCAAAAGCTCGCGAAAAAGATGACTCACTCGGGAGGGGAGGGGAAGGGAGCGAGAAGGAAAATGGCCAAAATGCGTGTCTAAACATGATTTTGCAAAAATCTGGAATTTTTGTGCGTCCGCACGTGGTATTTTGTGGAAGAGCCACACTCAAGGAACGAAAGAGTCGTATGTGGCTCGCGAGCCGCGGTTTGTCGACCACTGGGCGAAAGTGATAATCTGTCCAATCTATAAAAAAAGCGAGCAAAAACTCCCGGGAAATTATTGTGCGATTGATTTGGTCTGAAATAACCTTAAAGTTACCTCGATTTTAAACAAAAGATTTAATACTTAGTTGAATCAAAATGATATCATTTCAGAAGTACAGGCTGGCTTCCGCGGAATGGATCAAATTTTTAATTTACATTGCATGATTCAAAATAAATTATCTAAACCTAAAGGCCGTTTGTATGCACTTTTAGTAGGTGATTTTAAAACCGCCTTTGATTCAACTGAATACAATATTCTCTTCCAAACTTAAAAGGACTTGGATGCTAGCAAACATTTTAAAGCTTTAATTCGCGACGCATACAAAAAGGCGTCTTTGAAGGTGAAGACCCCGTTAGGTCTGACAGATAGTATAAAAATTACCCGAGGGGCTCTGCAAAGAGAAATTTTCTCTCTCTCTTGTTCTTTTCTCTTGTTACATAATCGATTTTGTTAAACTTCTGGAGGAATCTCATATTGAACCAATTTATATAAACTCCGAAACTTAAGTAGGCTACATTGTTTATTTTACGCAGATGATACGGCCATCCCCACGGATTCTCCCTTGCACCTGCAGAGAAATCTCAAAATTTTAGAAAATTTTTGCTCTCCCAAAAAATTAAAAATTAATAACGGCAAAACCAAAGTATGGTTTTCAGAAAGGAGGTAAGCTCAAGAAATCTGAATGTTTTTTTTGAATGCCATCCTTTAGAGGTAGTCGCAAATTATACATATCTAGGTGTTAAATTTTCCTCCTGAGATCATTTTCATTTGGCAAAATTAACTTTTCAGTCAAAAACAAAATCGGCAATAAACACAGTATTACCCAGTATAGCTGAGACAAAAATATACTCACCTTCTGTAGCATTCAAACTCTTTTCCTCTCTTATTTTCCCTGTATTTTCTTACGGTTCGGCGATCTGGTCCCCTTCTTATCTTGAAAAACTTGAACCAATCTTTTAACTCCCTTGCCAAAAGAATTTTTCATTTAGACAGAAAAACTCCGGGACATATGGTTAGAACAGAACTTGGGCATTAGCCAATAACGTAACGCATGAGCCAATAACGTAAATTTATATTACGTTATTGGCTCAGGGTTGAAAGAATGCTGACCAATAGGTTTCCAAAACAATACTTTTTAAAACACGGGTTATGATGATGATGACTTATTTTTTATCCGTAATCAATTTCACAATTTTTCTCATCAGTCAGCAAGACTTCCTACATAGTTAGAAGGTGTACTCTCCTTTCCCGCTGTGAGCTATATACGTGTGTGGAGCTAGCTGCTTTTGCAATGAACTTCCTAAAGTGAAGGCAAGCATATGTAAGGTGGCAAAAAAACTTGTTCTGTTTCTTTCATTTTTTCTCACAGATTCAGTCTCTCCTCTGAAAAGGATAATCTCGAAGGATCTATGGAACTTAACGTACATTAAAAAGTTACATATCGTAATTCGTGAAACATTAGGCAGTTGCGTTCTAATATCTTATAATGGCTGTTTAAAAAAATACAGGATTTAAAAAAAAGCGAAAACAGACTTTTACAAGCTGGAGATAAAAAGAATATCCATACTTATTAATTTCAATCCCATTTTAGAACAGTATGAAAAACAAAAAAAAAGTCACAGTGTAACGTCTTTTAACCAGTTATGGGGAAAAGAAAAACGAACTTGCCCTGTTTTCACACGTCTTGTTCGACTAAGCGGGACGTATGGCCATAGTATTGCCTACTAGGTTACTTTCGAATATAGTTATCAGTAGATTACCGTTATCCGGAATCATGAGTCACGATGTTATCACATTAACCACTTTACGATCAAGGACGTAATATTGCCCCCGAATGCCTAGAGAAACAAGTTCTCTCCTCATCATCGTGAAGCTTTGTTGTTACCCTACGAAACAAATTTCTTTTTTACCTCCATTTATTTGTATACTTCTATTAGTGATTTTTTGCCAACATATGATATATCTATCTGCTATATACATATAAGAGTGAAAGAGAACAGGTAGGGTGGACGTGAAAAGAGAAATATACTTCTTACCTATTCTATTATCTGTTTATCTATTATACTGTTTTCTTTTTCATTTCTTTTTTTTTATCTATCTTTTCTTCCTTCTCCTTCTTTTCCTTTTTCTGACGCGATGTTAGGTTAGGACAAGGTTACCATATTTATCGCCGACTCGTCAAGTAGAGATCATTCGAATTTCTTGCCAATTGCTTGTAAGAAAAGGGGTTAAGCGCCGTGTACTGTACTTTCAACAGGTTCGGAACCTTTCATGCGGTGATCCTTCGAGATATATCCCTCACACAACTGTGAATTTTTTCAGTGTTTATTAAAAATATGAATGCAGATTTAGAGTTGTTTTTTTTCACATCTTCTGACGCACTTCGTTGCATTTCTTCGTAATTCGAGAAGTGTCACCCCTTTTGCAAACGGGTACTTCTATATAACTAGCTTATTTCCAATTAAGCCATTTCTTCATAATGGAGAACATGCAAGACTGAATGGAACTATTACTTTACTGCACGATATCTCCGGTCACATCGAAAAATACAGCAGTTTACTATCGATAGAGTTGGGTTGTGGGCTACTGAATGAGACTAGATCAAGTAAAAGCATTAGATGGGGAAATATCCTTTTGCTTAAAGAGGCGGCATTTTTAAAGTTTCAAAGAAGTTCAGCTAAATGCGATGGAGTCAAATTGAAAATATGCCAAAATAAGGCTAGCAATTCGCGTTTATATCTTTGTGTGGACTCTGGAAAGACTTGATCATGGTATTACAGGGAATCAATCGCGAGGAAAATACCTTTGACCTTTGAAGACCGGACACACGCCGCTTCCCATCTCAGAGAGATAACGAAGCGTTCCCGAAGGATGGGTGTATCCGGAAAGTTTTATTAAAAACAACGTAACATGACCACCTCAGACGAAGGCAGCATTATAAAATAATTTACATAAAAATTGATCGTCAACCCCTGAAGTCATATAACAAATAAATAAAATCTAAACAATCAACATCAATGGGCAATCAAAATTATAAACGGGATTATAAGATGGTGGTGTATAGCCGTCCATCCCATAAGAATCTAGTAATCGTCAATTGATCGAGTGATTGATCTGAGTGATTCATAATCTTGGAATATAAAATTTCGAATCACGGTGAATTAGTCGCAGATCATCATCGTCTAAGCCGCAAGTCGTTACCGGAATCGTCACTGGAATCGTCACCGGGTGAACTAAGATCAGCACAATTCACTATATAGCCGAGTAAATCACATTTAATTCGTCCTTGCCATCAATGACGTGATTCATCTCCTTGCAGGTGAACTTGCTTCTGTTTTCCATTTATCGGTCACTTTTGTTGGCGCCGACGTGGTCGAATATCATATTTCCTCTTAAGATATCACTGGGGCTCTTGTCGGTTTGAACTCGCATTGTTCCCATCGCTCAGACGCGCACTGCCAGTCTTCTTGGTATATATGCGGTGTAAGTTGTTATCTCTCTCGAGGAACAATATAATCCACCGCACCCGAGCAAGGCTCATAGGGCTTTTCAAAACTCTTCTTTTGAAACACAGTCGACCGTTTTCGGGAATAGCACCAAAATGAAATTTTTTGTATATGGGCAAGATGTCAGGTAATGCCATAAAGATCCAATCTCACCACAAGCACACATGGCGTCGTCCGACTTCTTGAAACGTTCTAGATACGTCGGTAATGGGCCGTTCTCAGTTATCATAATCACTTCCTCTATAGACCAAATGGTACTATTCCAACGGACGCGTTTCTGTATCTTGTAGGCATCTTTATGTGCATTCTTGTCCCATAGCAGTTGCCACTTTTGTAACAGGTCACTTTTTAGTACCTGTTTGATGTGACTGCGTGGTAGCAAGAGTTGTCCTTCCGTTGGGAAATTAAGAGCATCTTTGGCCAATCTGTCCGCATTTTCATTCCCCGCTATTCCTACATGGCCTTTGACCCATTTGATACTGATAGACGGATGGTTGTATAAAAACTTGCATATTCGCCGAGTATTTTCATGTGGAGTGCGCTGATCACGAATCGCATTAATACTAGACGCGCTGTCAGTATATATCGTCGTCTGCTGATTTTGCTTAATCGCCAATTCTACTGCAGCTGGTATTGCCAGAACCTCCGCCTGAAAGATGCTGTTCCCTTTACGCAACCGTCGAGTCCAATCCTCTTCAACAGATCCTTCTGCATTCATAACTATGTATGCACAGGCCGTGGATGTCTCTGTTTTTGAGCCGTCTGTGAATATACTAATAGCTTCATCCGATGAGCATTGTTCCGCACCAGGCAGCGGAACTTGATTCTGGAACAAAGTCCACACTGGGATGATGAAGCCAACTCTTATTGTTCCCTTCGTAGGCATCAGGGGGTGAACTATCTCTGCAGTCCTTAGTAACTACTAGTCCTAATGAACTACCGGTCGGAGGACTGCAGCTAAGGACCGCTTCAACTACTAGTAGTTAAGAGGTACTATGAACTACCAGTCCTTAAGGTCACGTGACGTGAAACAGTAGTTAGAGGGAGAGAAAATTTTTGGTTTCGAGAGTAACAGATCGCTAACCAATCGGGATGCCGTTTGAAGCCTACAACTACTACTAATTATTTAACAATCGTTTTTCCGCAGTGGGTGGTGGCAGCGATTTCATGTTTACAACTGATTGTAAACACACATTTTTGTCACCCGTGCTTTGCAATTTTTTTTACTCTAACATCGCCAGCTAGTTTAATTATTTTGTAAACGTATGAGACGTTGCATTTTTCATCTTGCGACTTTTTTTAGAATAAGATTCGGTATTTTTCTTGTCCGAGCTCATGGATCCCACTTTTGGATACTTGAAAAAGCGAGTATCTGGGACCCCAGCTGCATATAAGCGGGTCGCATACTGATGAAATCAAAATTTGAAAAAAAGAAAATTCTTACAACAAAATGCAAAATTTTAAATTAAGGTTACCGGCACTAGTTGAGCCTATGGTCGTAGTGTGCCTTTCCGGGGCAGACTTTCCCTTTTTTTGTGGGGGGGGGGGGCTCTTCTTGAAAGGGTTATTATGCAAAATAATTGTAGATTTTTTGGCCCCCTATTCGCCTCGGGGGCCCAACTTGAGGCCCCAGCTGAATACTATTTTTAATATTGAGTGCCACTTTTTTTTAAGACCAATTTGTTAAAAATGATTTTTTATTATCCATTTTTATTCCTTTTAAATTCATTGAAACAATGAATTGCAAATTATTTTCGGAGCAACTAAAATATTAAATTATTGATAATTTATATTTAAAAGAATCAACTGCCTTGCTGCGTATTGTAGTTCTATATTTTAAACTATAGGTTTCTCCTCAGTATTAAAAAATATCAGAACACAATTTTCTATGAATGAGCACTTACCTGTTAATGGAAGTGAATACTTCAATATTTAAAATATATATACGTCTATATTAAAGATCTTTCATCAATTTATCTGTTTCATATTTAGCTTCCAACAAATAATTGCATCTGATAACTTTCATTTTGACAATATATTTCATTTGAGTTGATTAGAAGATGAATGATTGATTGAAATTGATTAATAGAATCATGAATTAAATAACAACTTGCACGTATGATTTGTCAAACAAAAACATTTTATTTCAAACATATGTTCATAGAGAGTTATCATAATCACAATTTATTGGTTGTACTTTTCTTAGAAATCGCATCTTTCAAGAATATAATTTTTTAAGATTCATAAATTTTCATCTGCATCTTCAAATGTTGATTTACCTGAAATTAAAAAGAGGAAGAAAAAAAAAACACTTTTATTATGCTTATCAATATTTAAATGTACTGTATATTTCATTTCAAATTATAACACAGTCTTTAGTTGTATAAGTAGAGATAATTTGTGCACAATAGCACTTAGTCGACTCGCCACCATTTTATCACAGTAGGATCCAAAATGGATAAACTGTGTTTTGCAAGGGAGGCCTGGCGTTCCACATAGATGCACATGTTCATGTCTAGATGTATTTACCTAGGGATTGGCAAATCTTAAGAGCCAACATTGCAAAAAAAAAAATTCATACTGACACCTAAAATTTTCTATGCAGATCATAAAATATTTGGAGTTTATGTCTGAATCTTCCAACATGTGAAGATCATCACTAAGTGCTGAAAAAGTTGAATATAATTTTTTTTTACTTCGGATTATTTCTTCTAAAAATATGCTTGGCTGCCAAAAAATTTGGCCCGCGCCTTTTTCAATTTTTCGAGCCATGTTTCTACCCTAAAATTTTGGTCAGACAGATGAAGTGCAAAAACCTATTGGCACGCAGCTTACTATATATTTTCACTCTACTCTTTCAGCTTTGCTCTAAAACACATCCTTAGCAACCTCTTGTGGATCGGGGAACCCTATTTAAATTAACATAGAAATTTTGCAGTGTTGTATGATCTCACTAGTTAAAAAGTATGATATTATTTGTCGTCAAGTATATTGTTTTAATATTTTCATTCACAAAATTTGCTCATCAGTAAATATAACACGTTTTTCAAAGAATTAATATTGCTTTTCAGTTAGTAAAGCTTCTAAAAGTTTTATTTTTAATGTCCTCCCTCTCATTTATATAGCCAAGACAAGTTTTTCAACAGTACATAGTTTTACTTGCTCTGGTCAAATTTTGAGTGGTATAGGTAGCCATTAAGAAATCGTTTATCTTAATTTCCTCAATTCAATTATGTCAAAAACAGTTGTTCTTTCAATAGTATCTGAAAAAATTATTACAAAGATAATTACTCATAGCAAGATATTTCTCGAGAGAAACCAATATGGTATGGACTAAAAACGATGCCACCTTTCCCCCTTGCTTATTTTGTTTTTGCACATATAAAATGTGTCGCTGAAATTACAATAATTTCAGAGGGAAGTATGTTTCTGTTGAGTTTTATATTGAGAAATATTCAAGTGATTGTACAGTTTACAATTTTTATGAATTTTCTCAACTTAAAATTGAATGTGTATAAATAGGTTATTTTATTCATGGTGCAATATAAATAAGACACTGAAATACAACATTTCTTAATAAACATGTGAATTTATGTAATACTGCCTCTCCGAAACGCTATTATGATTATGATCTGATACAACGTCAAAATTCTGTGGGTGGGATGGTGGTGTTAAATCGGGTTCGACTGTATTTGTTCCACTAGGGTTGTTGATACAAATGAAATCAGTGAAAATGATGATTGCTAAAATTTATGTCATTAAATCATGCATGGAAATATTTCATTTTACATGAAAATAATAATGGAAACTGTTGCTCAAAGTCAAATACAAAAAATTAAAATTACCTTTGTTTGCTCTGGGAGAATTGTTTGGTAACCTTGAAAACCTCACATAACTTCGTAGCTACCTACAGCCAAGTTCCTGGGGAAACAAAATTTTTCGGAGTTAGAAAAGTCTCACAAATGTATATACACTAATATATGTATAATCTCTCAGCTGTTTACTAACAACATTGTTAAAAAATAAATGCTTGTTAAAAGTTTCACTTCCATAACATCTCAAAATGTTATATTTTAAAGTTCTTAAATATTCGACATGGAAATTTGTTTTCTGTGTTTACCCATACACACAAAATCAAAAACAATTTTTGACAAAAAATTAAATTTGCACACAGCAAGGCCATAACCCGAATACTGAAGTAGTAATACGTTTCGAACACTAATCTGCTTCCTCTAGTTATAATGTATATACCTCAATAAAAACTGTGCCTGAAATTCCAACTTTGTTTTTTAGTTCCATTGTACGAATTTCATTTTTCATATCAACAAAACAATATAATGATTCCTTATTAAATATTCCTCATCTCATAGCGAGTTACAGAGTGCAATTTTTCAGGAAGTGGCACATGATTTTTTTCTCAAAATTTAGCTTCCACTAAGTATTACAATATTGTTCATTTGAACAGTTCAAAATATCAAATCTATATTTTAATCCTTTAGTGCACGAGTTTTACAAAAATTAATATTTAACATTACTGCCAATTTTTACCATGCTTTATTTCAATTTCACCATTACTCATCACAAAAAAATAATTAAATTTTTTGTCATTTAGGTGCTGTAATTTATTATCAATGAATTGTAGCTTATTAGTTACTTTGTGCAGTTGGGAGGTTGATCTAAAACACAAATTTTAAATTTCCTTATTTATAGGCGATTATTCATAGCATAGTCATCCAAGCACAATTTTTATTGTGCCAACAATATTCAAATTATTTATTTACACATGTGCTCAATTTATTTAGACATAATTTTTCATTAAAAAAAATTAATGTAGCGAAAAACATAGAATGTAAAATTTCAATCTGATATTATCGTAATTGAAGATTCATGTTTCATTCGCCATGTAAATATTTTCAATACAACCCACAATATACATGGGCTATTTGATATTTTTCAGCATTACCAAGTGGGATCCACTGCCCTATTGATTGCGTGACATTATGTCCATTATATTTTTAAATAACGCATTTACCGAGCAAAAAAATATTAATAATATCTCTAACACTTTTGTTATATAGTTCGATAGCAATAAAATAAATCTTACCTCAGTGATGAACATGCTAGCACTTCGTCGTGGCTTCGATCGCCGATGTCAACATCTGGTTTTGCAGGATATAACGATGAATCACTTCAACTTTGATGACGTCGAAGATATAATCTAAGTTATGTCTGTCATTATTATCGTAAAAAATTGTTTAATTCGAAAAAAAACAGCATATTTCATCACTAAATATCACAGCGAGAACTCACGGCCAGAGACGAAATTTCCTCTTTTCCAAGATGGCCGCCGTGAACTACTTTTCTTGCTGCTTTAGGACTGGTGCTAGGCAGTCCTTAGCAGCGGTCCTAAGTAACTACTAAAAAAAGTCCTTAGCTTAGAGATAGTACCGAAAAGTCGAACTACTGGCCATCTAAGGACAAATCGGGGCTTAACTACTTTTTTTCGGCTAAGGACCGCAGAGATAGCTCACCCCCAGGTGTTATAAGAATTCCGTCCATCCAAACCTCCTTACCCAAATGCAGGATTGTAGATCGACGAGCGTCATATTCAACATATAGGCTGAGCGGAGGGTTTCCCGTAGCAGTATACAGAACATCATTGGCCGTAGTTCTGTATGCACGTTACATACAATAAGAACGGACGTTGGGCAACATCTAGTAATTTACGGAGTCTGTGTGTCGGGTTTTTATACCAGATAGCGCTTGCGTATGAAATGTGCCGTTGCACAGCCGATCTGTATAAAATGTTCCTAAATTTTTGGCGTATACCCCACTTTGGGCCTGCTGTGCGTCTCAATTTTTGCATGGTGTCTTGAACCTTATCAATTTGTTTCGCCACATGCTTCGTGAATTTGAACTGATGGTCAATATGCAACTCCAAGATATTTCATGCATTTAGATATTTGCAGTCGAACATTATTGATTCTTATGCAGGGATGCTTTTTCTTGGGGTGTGGCCATATAAATTTAGTTTTAGTCACCTCCATGCCGAGACGATGATCTTGGCCCATTACACAATCGCTGACTTTTTGGGTCATTTTGCGCCGTGATCCAGGGAAGGTCACTTTTTTTGATTTACTTTTGACGTTAGAATTCTTCGTAGGCGAGGGTTGAGTTTCTGGCTGCCCAACTATCTCCATGACTAGGCCGACTAATAGACGGCGAACCCTGTTTTGACCATTTAATGACACCTTGCGCCGCACCTTTCCCGAGGAGAGTTTTCGGGTGGCTCGAACGAGATTCCAAGTCGATTTAATTGCATCTATGGTGTCTTTTAGCAGGCACTGTAGACTTTCGTGATCACTGACAGGCAGGCGGTGATGAGATCTGTCCAACGAATCTCTTCGGGGATCAGTTAAAAGTGTCCAGGTGTTCCACGCAGCATCATATGTATAGGAGCCATCAGCATCGAGAGTTTCATTCGTTTCGTGGTCACCTAAGATCGCTTTTACCACAGAAGTTGACACAATGTTCTTTTGGGTCTGGGGATGCAAATCCTGAGTCACGACATCTGAAGCACGAACTGTTGATTTCATGAAGTTCCTCTTGGGAACTAATCCGTAGAGAGGAGTAGCAGTCTTCATTGAACATTGGCAGCGTCGTGTTGCGTATGAGGGTGTCCTAGGCCCACCGGATAAGTCCAAAGCATTCAAAAGTGGCGAGCTGTGGATGGTGACATCAATATGGTCGTCCGATGACGTGGTGTTATTCATGGCCAAGTGGTGTCACAATTGTTCGAATCTCATGTTGATCAAAGATTTTTGTTCAGTAATGTCACTTTGTATTATCCTTGCTGTTTGTGTTAATTTTATTTATTATACCTTATTCTAGGCAACTTTGCTTATAATAATTATGTTCGGCCTTTGAAGGAACAGTAGTGCATCTTGAAGTAATCCGCTCGCGAGGCCAGCCGAAAATATAATTTAAGAATAAGAACTCCTTTATATTACAAATAATAAGATTAGCCTTGTTACACATGTTATGGAACCATAGAAGAATAATACAGCCTCAACAATAATGACAAATTTATGGGCTTGTATTAAGATGGCGGGTTTCATAGAATTGACTTTGAAATCGATCAAATTTTAATTAAAAACGATTTTCGATGATAAATTTGAACCAATCATAAATTGCACACATAAAGTACGCAAAAAATTATTTAATCAGCCAGCATTTGATGAATTTGAAGTCCAGTGGGAGGGCTAACGCTGTAGACAATGGCCGACCGATCCTCAATTCACTCGGCGCGATGAAAGTGAAGATAACTTTTCATCTCGACGCCGTAGACGCTTGCTTCAAAGTTCTAAAGAGTCCTTCGATGTCCCCCAACTCACGGCACACCAGGAACCGTCAGCTTACAGATGGTTACGCCGGGATATGATGTAATTCCAGAGCTCCAAAGACGTCCTAACGCTGTAGAATCCATTGTCGATCACTTTTCCGAAGAAAATACCGCATAAACAAGTATTATCTGCGCTCTCATACTTCTTTGTAACAAAAAATGTTCCGGGACTTTGAACAAACTAGCATTTGATGCAAAATTTTATTCGATTAGTTATTTGATAGATAAAAATGAAACCACCTGCCCCACTATGTCCATGATTTGTTGCACGAAATGATGTTTAGATAATCAGGAAATATTTTCCTCTGTATCTTTTATTCACACATTGTCAGATTTTCACTGAAGAAAGATTCGAAGAAAAATGTCTCGTTCTAAAAATTTAGGGCACAGCATAAATATCTACTGCGCTAACGTCTAGCAGGCACCGTATTTGCTAATAGTAGACGATATAGACGATGTAAGATCAGGCCGAAAGCCTTATTTATTATCAGGCTGACACCGTATGAGAAAGGGTTGATATTTTTTGAAGCAATAAATCATGTGTGACATCGAAATAACTTCTGATGTATGATACAAAGAGGGCAAAGAGGTTTCGTTAATCTTTCACGCATCGAAGATTTCACTGCATCGCTCATTTTTTCTTTTTGATTATGGAATAGAAAACATCGGTGCTCATTAATATATGTTCATAGATCACCTTGAAAAATTGTAAAGGGATTTAACAGTAAAACAAGTTCTTCAGTAGTTATACGTTTGAAGTGCAAGAGCATTTGAAATAATATACTGAATTTTCACAAGGAACCTGGTATTCTACTTGTGTATTTGACATTGTGTATTAATTATCAATAAAGGCTGATTCAAATTGTTTGTCCACATGCATGGAATAGCTTATCTTCTGTTGTCGGGGATTTCCTCATGATAGATACCTTTAGAAAAAAATATGACAACCTTGGTGAGAGTAATACAGAAGATATCCATACTTGAATGAATGACAACCGTATTTTTATGAGCAGTGAATTATACCTTTAATTATTTCGGTACATTTTTCTGAATTGTATATTCTTAACTTTAAATTGAAACGCTGTATTTAGGCTGTGACCACCACATTTTTATGTGCTTTTTTCCCCTCCAATATTATTTCTTTATTTTATTTATTTATATATTTCTTATCTTTTTTTTTTACTTTATTTCATTTATTTTTTGTTTATTATTTTTCAGTGACCTTTTCGGGTAATTCATTCGCCCGTTGTCTCTTCAGATTTTGTATTTGTATTATATTTGCAACCGGCAACTTTAGAAGTAATTACTTTTATCGACATAACTTCCAATTGCAAAAAGGTGCTCAAACGATTTGCGGTTACATGTATTGAAATGCCAATTTTCTAACCGGTTGCATATGTAAAACCGTAACAGGAATAACTTTTGATACGCTGCTCCTGTGCTAAAACTTCCAATTTTTAAAATACAGAACCATTTCGGCATGACCATTTACAAAAAATTCCACATTTTCGAATGCAATATCTATGAAGATCTGCAATTTTACATCGTCAGAGTTGCCAACTGCTACGGATTGTCCGTAGTTTCTACGGACGGCCGCAATGAACTACGAATACTGAATACTACGGAAATTGGTTTAGAAAAGTCAGGTCTGAGTTTCTTGTTTTGTTTTACTTATATTTTAATAAAATTGCATCGATCTTTACCATAAAGATGAATTCGTATACTCATGTGCGAGAGAGTTCGGGAGAAGACAAACTCGGAGCCGGTCTGTTTTGTCTGTGCGAGGAAGGCAATCTCTATATAGCCGCGGCTACTTGCCGCTCTACTCGATGCCCAAACGCACAAAAACCAGATTTCCGTCGAAACCACCCCACGCTGTGGGCTAAAACAGGTTTTTGAATGGTTCAGTGTCCCGACCTGGCTTCATTTGCTTAGTCCACAGTGCTTGGTAGAGCTCGCGGAACTTGTGTCGGAAAGAATGTTTCGTCGTAGATTCCGTAGGAGCTCTGATACGAAGAAAATGGGGATGGAAGGGGGTCTATGGTTGCTAGACTTCCGTGTATACTGCCCACAAGGGTGTATGCAGGTTGGGATTGCATTGAATATTCATGAACTATTAAGGGCCGTACTCACCGACATGGTTTAAACTGTAGTCACAATTTTTAGATAAGAGATCAACATAGATTGGTTAAAACACTGAATTTAGCCAATCCGTGTAGATCCCTTATTAAAAAAATTGTGGCCATAGTTTAAACCATGTCGGTGAATACCGTCCTAAGGATCCCCCCCCCTTATGGCAAAGCTGAACATTCACCACTACTGGCGAGCTTTAAGCCATTGTTGGCATGTCTGCATCGTTAATAATTCGATTGTTTATTTATTTATTTATTTACACTTCTCAACAGGCTGAGCCCAATTACAGAGATGGGAAACACGAATATAAAGAATACGAAAAATACAAGTAATGAAAATAAATAGAAAAGCAAAATAATAATAACTCGTCGAATTAACACGTTAAAAATAAATCATCAACAAACATATAATACAAAAACATACATTATATGCGCAACGGAAGAACACATTGAGAATTCAATATGAGGAAGACAAAATGTCCAAAATAAAGAATGGAAAACCGAAAATAGATGAGAAAACAAGAATACACACACACACAAATTCATATATTTAGCACCTAGTGGAACATGGAATCTATGAAAAATATCTGGGAATTCACCCGTATTATAATTTTTGCATGCTCGCAAAGTTGGGGAAGCATTTTAAATGTTCGTGCGTGCACGAGATAAATAAAAAACATTTCGGGAACTATGAACCCGTCACTCGCGAGATGGCACGCAGATATTAATTAGGCTCGTCAGATAATAGCCATCGATTCTGCAATGAAGAACTTTGTGAAGGAATGATAGATCTCGCTTTGCATGTCTGCTATCGAGAGATATCATCTTGACAAAAATAGAGAAGATCCGAAGTTGTGGCGCATCTGGGACGTACACAACAAAAGTCTTCCGAAATAATGACCTCAAAAACTTTTTCTGTACGCGTTCAATACGTACGCTCATCGCTGTAGGAATATGGCCCCATATCACTGAGCCATACACAAGTGAGGGTAAGACATATGCGAAATACATGTTGTGTCCAATTTTGACTATTGCATTTAAAACCATGGATTTTTTTTTTTTTAAATCACTTCTAGAGCAGGTGTTGCATTCCTCTGATGACAAGTTTTAGCACAGGGGGCAATATTAAAAAGTTTTTTTCCACTTTATGCCTGCAACCCCCTCAAAAACTAAAAAAATTAAAATCCCGCGCGCTATTTGAAAACTTTGGTGAGTGGAAGTATACTTCTGAATTCTGTGGTTGCTAAAACAGTTTGAATCAGTCTGTATAAATTTTATAGGTATGCACTTTATATTATACAGGGTATATAGATAACGCCTATTACTACGAATTAGGTGAACCATCGATCCTAAAGGCATACTTCCAATTAGAAAAAGTATCCAAATAACGTGTAGATTTTAGATACGTCATTCATATTGCAAAGGGTGCTATAGCTATTAAAATTAAAAAAAAAAAAAAAACTTTTTTATACGGACACCATATTCCGCGAAGACTCCAAACAGAAAGGTTTTGCTTCGTCTCTCTTGAGGTGAATAAAAAAGTTTCACGTCCCTAACTGCCATATTCGCTGAGATACAGTGTGAGACATAATTATAAGACCCTACGAATATTTGCGAAAAAAAAAAAACGAAAGAATATTTCGACAATAATGAAACTTAAGTACATGTATCTGTCATGTTGTTTACAATTGTGAGTGAAATTACAAGGATGTCCGAGAAATAGTTTTTGGTATTTTAATGTTTTTGTGAATTCCAGTAAGAAATTAGTGGGACAGAAATATAGGGGCCGTTCAAGTATTACGTAAGCAAATTTTTAGCCATTTTTGACCCCCCTCCCCCCTTGTAAGCAAAAGTCAGCAAAACACTAACCCCCTCCCCCCCTTTGTCAGCAAAATTTCGTCATCAGCTCTGCCCCTCTGGATCCTAACTAAGTCATATTTTCATAAAGGGTGGTTGATGACGTAAGCATTATCCAAACCCCCCCCCCGCCATCAAAAGTCAGCAAATCGGAAACCCCCCCCATCGATGATGACGTAATACTTGAACGGCCCCCATAAGACACTTTACAATAGTGTAGCACTGGGTTACTTTATGTAAACCATTTTTTTACGTCATTGGATAACAAACTAATAAAAATATTCCCTCTTCGCAAGTAACTCATCAGTAGAAAAAATTCTAGGGGTACAGTGCTGTAAAAAAGTGAAATTCCTGAAATTGTGCTATTGCGGGGCATCGGTGTTTCTAAAACGTATATAGTAAATAAAATTAGATGTTCTCGATGTACCGTCACAAATTTTTTAAACCGTGGAATATGTGATTTTGCAGGAAAACGATCTGGGTGCACCCCATGTTTGTCTGCCCCATCAAAGCGCAATGCTTGTGCTCTAGCATTAATTAGTAAAAAATGTCATCCAGAAATATAAAATCTGCCTTACAACTTCGGTGCTCACAGCGAATAATTTATAGGGTTTTGAGATCTACCAGTAACATCAAATTCATGAAAATCAAGAAAAACCTCTATTAACTTTGAAACACAAACAGAGTCATTTGACTCTCGGATGGTTTCCATTCATATTGGCATATTTTGAGTTCTGCAACGCCGCAATTATGGAGCCGTCAAATGGGTGGTGGCTTAGTGATGGTTTGGGAAGCATTTTCTGCCCAAGGAAAGACTGATGTAGTTTTTCTACCTTCGAGGATGAATTCGAAAAGCTGAGTAAAACTTTTGCAGGAGCAACTTGGTATACATAAAGTTCTTTGTGATGAATATTGCATATTCCAACAAGATAATGCGCCAAATTCATGTGGCAGGTCACACAAAGCAGTGGTTCAAGCAAGAAAACATCAATGTTCTTTCATGACCAGCTCGTTCCCTTGACCTCAACCCCATGGAAAGCTTGTGAGGCATCCTTTGCAGATTAGTATACGCAGGTAGGAGACAATTTTCTTCCATCGAACATCTAAAAGCCGCCATATCACAGGCTTAGAATGACGCCTCTTGTGACATTCTCATTGATTTGGTTGAATCCATGCCAAATCGTATTTTTGCTTTGATTAGGAACAGAGGTGGTTGTATAAAATATTGAGTTTGATTTTGGTATTTATATGTAATTTGTTTGAATTTTATTTTTCCCTCAAAAATCAGTGTAGGTGTCTTATAATTCTGTCCATACTACATTTTCTGTTTTTCCATAAAATAACGTGAAAATATTTTTTAAATTTCCAATATTTGGTATAAAGTTATTTTTTGCCGTCATAAAACAGCTGGAAAGTTTTGATATTTTTTACTTTGATATTTTTTATTTTTTACGCGCTATGAATATAAAATTTGTAATTCGACAAAACTTTAGGAAACGTACAAAATGTTGAAATATATATCTCGGGACTACACTGTATATTACAAGCCTCCGAATAACAATCTTGATCTTAATCTCCTCTCCCACATATTTAATACAACACTCCGACAATAATTGCTGGTGACTGGAATCTGCATCATAAGGCATGGAACTGTAGATATAATCAAACTAAAGGTACTGCACTCTACCACTTCCGCCAAAACAATGTTGTTGATATCATCGCTACTAAAAAACCCACCCACTTTCCTTCCTTTTCGTTGCATCTTCCCTCGGTCATCGATTTTGCTCTTGCAAAAAACATCGATTCTGCCATCTCTATTTCTTCCCCTGAGCTTGTCGACTCTTCTCATAACCCTATACTAATTAAGATAGATTTCCTTATCTCAAGAAAAATCCCTTTTACTTTACAAAACTGATTGGAATAATTTTTCTAATGAACTCACAGTTTCCTGAAATATCGATTAATGATCCGTCAGTAGCCATCATCGATGAAAGCATCTCGCTCATCACAGAAACAGTCAACAACGCCATTTACCGCTGTACGAACAAAATAAAGGTAAGCGAACACCAGTACGGCCTCTCCAGAGAGTTGCTCACTAAAATTAGGGTAAAAAACAAAGTCAGAAAAAAGTGCTAGCGATTTAGACTGAGAGACGATAAAATCAGATTGACCCAGATGGAACGAGAAATCAGGGCAGAAATAAGAGCATACACCCACGAAAGATTCAATTACTTCATGGAGGAAGTGAACATAGCAGACGGGTCCCTATGGAAGGCCTTACAAATTTGCAAACCAAGGGGAAATATTATCAACCGTATTCACGGGCAAAATGGGAGAATTGTTTTCACCCCCCCCCCCCCCCCCATTCCGGAAATTGCAGAATCTTTTGCGGACACATTCGAGCAACAGTTTGCTCCAAACGGACTACAAGATGACGAAACACAAGAAAACATTCGTGATACAATTGATGAATTCATGAGAAATGATCCCCTTCCCCTTTCTGAGACCCATGATGTTCCGCTCACGTCAATCACCGAATTAAACGAGGTCATAAAACTCCTGAAAACGAAAAAAGCCCCAGGGCACGATAAAATTTCTAATCTTGCAATAAAAGCTCTCCCCGTTTCAATCAGAAATTCATTGGTCAACATCTTCAATGTCATGATCAAAATTAACTACTTCCCAAGCTGCTGGAAAACAGCAATAATAAAAGCAATTCACAAACCTAACTCTGACCCCCTTTTCCCCCAAAATTTTCGCCCGATCATCTTTCTTTCGAACCTGAGCAAATTGTTTGAAAGAATTTATATTAAAAGATTAAATAATTTCTGCAACAATAATTCAGTGATTCGTGCGAAGCAGCATGGATTTCGAAAGGAACACTCTTGTATTACGCAGCTCCTACGTACGACAGAATTTCTAATGGATTCCGTAAACTACAAAGAATACGTCTGTTCATTGGCTCTCGATTTCTCGCGGGCGTTTGATCGGACCAATCACAGCACGCTTCTGTTCAAACTAATCAATATGAATTTCCCACCAAAATTTTTCTATTTCATCCAAAATTACCTTAATGAACGTCATTTCAGAGTCCAGATTGGGGATGCATTATATACTTTAAGACCAGTTCGAGCGTCTGTCCCGCAGGGAAACGTTCTGGGCCCCAACTCTTCTCTCTGTACGTGAATGATTTCCCCTCGCCTCAACGGGGCATCATTAGTCAGTACGCCGACGATGTGCTAATTTCAACTAACTGCAGAGACCCTCAAAAAGCTTTTGAAAATCTTCAAGAGACAGTGGACGAGATAGGGCGCGGTAGCCCGGTCGATTAGATGCTCGCCTAAAGTACCAAAGGATGTGCAGAGGTGTCGCGAGTTCGATACCCGTTTCGTCCTTGTCAGAAAACTTTCCTGACACAGGGGTACAAAAAAAAAACAAAAAAAAACGGCGACTTGACCGCAGCAAAAAATTGCTATCGCAGGGAGTCCCCCATCGAAGGGTTAGCGCACCAACCTCTCGACGAGTATAAAAAATAAGCCTGCCGTTCGGAATCGGCAATAAATTGTAGGTCCCGGTCTAATTAGCCCTCGTGTGCAGAAAATGACCGTGGTGTGACAAAAATGATCAAATTATTAGAGTGGACGAGATAGAGGAATATTGCATAGACTCCGATATTGCCCTCAACCATGAGAAATGCAACTTCATATGTTTTCACAAGAGACACAACCCACCAATGGGACCTAATCACCTCATTGCCCTAGGAAACGCCAGACTTGCACCGAAGATACAGATCAAATATCTTGGGGTATTCTTTGACAGAAAACTGAATTTTAAAGCACACACTGAGCATGTCCGTATGAAAACAACGAAGAACCTAGGCATGCTCAATAAAATCTTTTTTCCCAAGAGCGGCCTCTCACTGAAAAACAAAATGTACTTGTACAACTCAGTAATTAGGCCTATTATCACCTATGCTGCCCCAGTTTGGGCCTTCGCCACAAAGAAAAATGTTCACACACTTCAAATCTTCGAAAACAAAAGCTATCGAAAATTTACAAGAGGCCCTTGGTTCATGAGGAACGCAGATCTGAGAAGGGATCTATGCACGAATACGTATCTTGATCACATTAGGAAACTCGCAGAGTCTCAATATGAAATCATAAGAAATTCAGAGTATCGACATCTATCTGAAATTGTGGATTATAATCCAGCGGTCATCCTCAGGTATGGGCGGCCGCAGAATGTTCTCTTTCGCCCGTGGTAAATGTACAAATTGTATATATTGTAAATAATGTAAATACACGTTTCATTATACATTTATTCCTCCTTCCAATTTTTTCGTTTTAAACTGCATTTAATATAAAAACCATGGTGAAGAAACATACTCCCCCTTCATGCTGAGGAAACTGGTCCCCAAACTGGCCATACTGACCCTGTCCACCGGATCTCGCTCCCGGCTCATTTGGGGAAGTGTCTACGGAAACCACAGAGCATGTTCAAGTGCCAACTGCCAAAAACATCCGAGAAATGACTGTTGAAAAACAATCCAAACAACTGGGAAATGAAATATAGGAAGACTTGCCATCGCCTGGTGAAGGCCTAAGCGTTGTGGAGTCAAAATTCCTACTGATACTGAGTACCGCAATCAAGTAGAGCCTTGCACTTGGTCAATGGAGATTGCATCATTGCCGGGCTCCTTATTGTGAGGAAAAGGAAGTGAAATAAAATCAGCGTCAATGAAAGACACTGATCTGAAATGCGAAAAAGAACAAATATGCTCTGAGAATTCAAAGAGAACAAATATCTTCTGAGTACCGCTAGGGAGGCGGCATAGAAACCTCCCAGCGAAGAAACTAACATACACAAAGGCAGGCACAGGAACCGTTCCCCATGGGGGAAAATGGACAAACGCGCTAACGCTCAATATCTGTGGATACAGTGAATAACAAACGCACATGGACTGTGCTGGCTGCGTTGAAAAACTGTGTCAACGCAAGAATAAAATGTGCCTGGACCGAGACCACCTCACGAAACTATAAAAAAAACCACCTCTTCCCTCAAATCAGCTCAACAAATGGCGCTGACACCTACCTTCTCTGAGTAAAAGCATGACCATTTATAGTGCATAATTATAGTGACTCATGATAATTCTCTCTCAGTTGTGGATATGGCATTTTGCCTGCAATAATCTGTTAAACGAGCTTAGAGTCCCGATTTTGACTTAAATTTTTACACATACAGCTACACACACTATTCATCACACACACTTTTACACAACAAAATAGGCCAAGTACTTCTTGTGCCCACTGTTAAGACCGGTAGAACGGCCATCAAAAATTGTGCCGCGGGACCGGCGAATCAAGTTCTATTCAGCTCAGCACTACACTGTATATATATGGCACCCTTCCCACTCAAGAGAGGAAAAATTGGAAGGGAAAAAAAAAATGTACAGGAAAATGAACATTGTGTTAGAATTGAGAAAATTTTTTAGCCGTAAGTCTTAATTCGAGGTTTATCTCCTCAACCGACCGTTCGTCGTTAAGGCATTGTTTTAATTCAGAAACTGCTCAAAATGTGTTCAAAAATCAATCTGTACCAGTTTTGAGAGTGAAAATATACGCCCTTAGATGGCGATAGAGCTGAGTTGTGCTCGGTTTGAAAGAAAGAACGTCACAAAATAAAAAAATCTAAATTTTTATACTGTCCTCCGGTTCTCTAACTTTCGATTTAAAAGTTCTTGCCCTGTCTCTCCTGAGGCCGACAAAAATAATTCTATGTTTATAAGTGCAATATTCGCGGAGATATTTTTGAATTCAAAAATCAGAGAAAGGTTAGGAAATAACAGCATAAACTAACGGACATCGCTTATTTCCCTCATTCATGCTGTTGTTTTCCAACTTTTCTCTGATTTCCGAATTCAAATATCTCAGTAAATCCTGCTCATTAGAGACCTTGAAGTTTTTTTTTGTTGGCCTCAAGGAAGACACACAGATACATTTACAATTTGAAGTGAAAGCACGGGGACCGTATAAAAATTTAGATTTTTTTATTTTCTGACACACTGTGTCTTCACTCTCAAAACTGGAACACAGTAACTCCAAAACGTATTTTGAGCATTTTCTTTTGAAATTACAACGATTCCTCGATACAATAGTTTACCAACTTTTTCGTCCAATCGCCCCCCTTCTTGAGAAATATTTTCTCCCCATCGCCCCCAAACGAAATTTAAACCATAGGATCCTATGTTATACCCGTAGGTTCTACCACCCCTCTGGAACATTCCATCTCCCCCAAGGGGTCGTTAACGTCCACGTTGGAAATCACTGGTCTAGACCAACCGTTGATGGCATAAACGCCGAATTAGGACTTACAGAAAAACCTGTATATGATAGCGTTTATCCCCTTATTTACTAATAATGTATTATATCACTTCATTTGAATGACTAAAGGACACCTAATGTAATCAATGTGACATGTAAAATTGAATTCTGTAATTGAGCCAAAAATGGTGGGAAACGTTTGGGAGTAATAAAGTAATTACCTTCCGAGTGTATATATATTAAAGTTCCATTTAAAAAATAGAACTTTAACAATGTTTTTTCACTACACTGTATATTACAGCTGCCTATGGCACTGGTATTGGTGAGTTTCGACAAAAATTTAATTTTCATAATGTACATTTTTCTATATATGGTAGGATAAAATACAACGGAGAATTTAGGAGATATTTAACGGGGAATTCTCTGGTTGGATAGATGTCACAAGTGGAGTTCCTCAAGGAAATGTCCTTGGCCCCATACTTTTTCCCTTTCTATCGATAAACTCGATCAGGGTATCGATGGGATTACTAGCAAATTCGCAGATGATGTGAAGCTAATAGGGGTAATCGGGAATCAAAGCGATAGGGAGTTGCTTCAGATCAAATTAAACTGGATTGCAGCATGGACAAATGAATGGAGCATGACGTTTAGCGTTGATAAGTGCATGGTCGCTCATTTTTGTTCGAACAACCCACGGTTCTCTTACGAGTTGAATGGTGTCACTATCCCGGATGCAACTAGGGTCACCGATTTGGGAATTATCATTGACGAGCGGCTTAGGTTTTCTGAACATTGTTCAGCGGTGGTCAAAAAAGCGAATAGAATGCTTGGTCTCATTTTCAAAAAGGTCTCTTCACGTTCTCCTAAAGTCATTCTTCCGCTTTTTCGAGGCTTAGTTCGTCCTGGACTGGAGTATGCTGTAAGGTTTTGGAGACCATACCTTCAGAGGGACATAGACGTGGTTGAAGGAGTGCAGAGAAGAGTTACGCGTGTCCTTATTGGCACACGGGGCTTGAGTTATGAAGAGAGACTTCATTTTTTGAATATGTTTACATTGGATGAACGCAGGTGTCGAGGAGATATGATCGAAGTGTTCAAAATTTTCAATGGGATATATAGGATGTAGGATGGGATACTCATCATCACAGTGATGAATTTTCTTCCATGTAATCTTCATCTCCACAAATAACCAGTCTTTCGATGAATCAATTGACAAGTGGAGAGGACGTTTCTATATGTATATGGCCATCTGGTTGGCCTTTTGTCATTCACGAGCTATTAGTTGATTGTTGACGCCGTCCATGTACGGTACCTTTCAACATATATATACGCTCCAAGGTTGAAATATTCTATCTGCTTCCATAGTTTAGATGGTAGAGCATTCGTCCGGCAAGCAAGAGACCGGGGTTCAAGTGGGTTCGGGGGGCGGTGATGAATTTTCTTCCTTGTAATCTTCATCTCCACAAATAACCAGTCTTTCGATGAATCTTGTATATATATATATATATATATTTTTTTAAATAATAAGTTGTAGATATTAAGTAAATTAATTTTATAAATTAATAATATATTGCAAATGTTGTAGATATTAAGTCTTGAAAATGTTTGTAAGTTATCAGTGTTAATTTTATGAATACTTAAATTTGTTATTAAAAGAAGTGATATTTAAAAGTTATTTGACTGTGTCAATTTATATCCTTAAGTTTATCTCACTTCAATATTTCTCAATAACTGTTTTCCTTTCTCAAAATGAATGTGTATGTACACCATCAGCGTAAATATCTTAAGCTCGAAAATTTCGTTTCATTTTTATTCCGAGGAAGCTATTTTGATTTTTCGAAAATTGCAAACTTTAAATTCAATGGACTGACAAAAAAAAACCAGCTATGAATAAGTGCTTCTGTTTATAATTTATGAAAGTTAAGGCTAAAAAATGAAGCAATTTTGAAAAGTTTCAAATCAAGTTACAGTCTGCAATAAATACTGGCTAAAAAATTTGTTTTCTTGTTCGAAAAATTGATGAAAATATATATTTCGCGGAAACTGAAAATACTATTGAAGTTGTAATGATGTATAAAACGCAGTTATTGTAATGCAAAAGTAATTAACACTAGAACCACGGCACTTTCGGTACCTGGAACCGCGGACTGGGTCAAATTGACCCAAACTTTGAAAAAACAGTATTTCATAGCGAAAACAGGATATTTATTTTAAATTTCTGGGTTTCTCCTTACTCTTATTCAACGCTGTTTAATTGCGTATTCATAATGGGAAATTATATTTGTTTATGAATATAAAATGGGCTTCAAAATTAGCTAAAACAATGATGCAATTCAGTAAAAATAAGATTTAGTATGCATTATTTACTCTATTCAGTCCATAATATGAGAAAGATGTAAAATAAGAGTGTGCAATTGAGCATGAAAAAGTCTATGATATGAGTCTGTCAAATAAGTATTGATTTTTTACTGATAAGTGGAATTTATGATGAGTAGTTTGGAACAATTTTTTTTTTCAATATTCTTGCACATTGATCGCATGTTGAAGTTGCACAACCCATGCAAAAATTAACAGTTTTGTTTCTACATTTTTATGTTACCTGACATATATCAGACTCGTTTATTTTTATTTATTACTATTATTGTTATTATTTTGATCGCTCACCAACAGTTACACGATCAAGAGCGCACGAACGTTTCCTTTTGCGCAAGAGCAACGAGTATGATGACCGCAGCTCTTCAATAAGATTTTAGAGGAACTGCTTTCGAAAAATAGTTCTGGCCTTCTGTACTGCGCTATATAAAATACAGGAATATTTTTATAGTGAGATTCAGGATGTTATAGAAAACGTCTATAATGCCACATTCACCGAATATTTTCTGGCCATTTGATCGCTACAACTACGATCGTTACACTTTGTTGAATTGTAGTGTGAAATATTTTCTGTGTGTGTGTGTGGAAGCTCTTTGTGGCTACTACTGCCGATATCGACTGCCAGATGAAGCATGCCGAGTAATGAAAAACTTATATCGTTCTTTCCTTGATAAATTGTCATTGTGGCATCATTGTTCCATACAACTGTAGTTTCACTATCTTTATCGCGTCAGATAATATTGCTCTTCGATTTCGTCTCATCGTCTCTACTAAGCTCATATTTCTTGGCTTTTAGCATTTGAGCCAGCTTAAGTGTAGTAAAAAGAGTTGTCGGTTGAGGCATTTCTGCCCTTGTTCTCAAATGGCTTGATCAGTTGCATCACTATGTGCTCTGAAAGAGAGAGATTTGTTGGACGCTGATACTTCCCAAGGTTTCGAAATCCGTTCAGAACATATTTGGTGCAAACCAGAAGTTTACTCTTTTTCTGTGACATCGTTTGCCTACAGAAATGTCAACTACACGTTGTTAAGTTTCACTTAACACGGGGAGTAAAAGTTTAACTCTGGATAAATAGAGTTAAACTTTTACTCCCCCAAAATCTTCATTGAGTCCCGTCAGAATTCCAGGTATTCAAGTTTACAAGGGAAAAATTATTTAGCTCTACTTGCCATTACCCCATTGAAAAAAAATAATCTGCTCTGACAACGAATTGGCCTTGACCTTGAAAGACCTTTATCCCCTTCACTATCTTCATTTACAAAAAAATTTCGAAAGGGTAACCACTTCCAAGAAAATTCTACACCCCTTTTTTCCTATAGAATAGTACGTTGGGTCAAAATGACCCAAACCGCGGTTCTAGGTATAAGTGCTTATAGCTCTGAAACACGAAATGTGAAGATGATAAAATTTTCGTGAATTAATATCCATATGATATCATGAAAAGTCACGAAATTTTTTTAACATCTGCGTGTAAGTTTTTGAGATAAATGAAAACGAAGTTTGATTTGGGTCAAATTGACCCACTCCGCGGTTCTAGTGTTAATATATATATATATACAAAATATATATAATTAGAGATAAAATGAGGAGACGTAAGAAAAAAAATAAATTGGAAGAGATTGAAAAATTGGATATTGAAAAATACTCATGCGACTTTTCATATCTTTTTTGTAAATTTTGTATTTTCTCATATTTGCTTATTGACTTCCAAAGCTTGTTCATTGCAAAAATGTCGGGGGAACTGAAACATTTTTGCAGTTTGGAGCAATGTGGGGGGTTCCCCCTTGTGAACGACCTCCTCATTGACCCATATTTTTCCAATTTTTCAATCTCTTCTAATTTATTTTTTTCTTACGTCTCCTCATTTTATAATTTCGAGTATGTGTATAAAGTTGCCTTTTTGGCGCTGTACTCTGACTTTTGAAGTTTTTCAAATAAATCTGGTTTCTGTCAGTTGCTCTTTTATAATTCTTGCCATATACATATATATATATATATATATATATATATATATGAACCGGGAATTAAAATAATAAGAAAAACGATCATGAATTGTAAAAAGTTATTGAATGAAAAATTATTACATTTTTTACGTACTTAAACATCTCTAAATATATTAGTTCACCATTAAATATGTAAATTTAATAAATAATATTCTAATAAATAAATGACATGGGAATCCGTATGACGTACTTTTTTCCTCTCAGACCTACCTTTCGTTACGGTAAAATGAATTTTAAAATGAAATCGAACATTTTTTTTTTTGCCACCAAAATCTCTCATTAGAGAGCAAAAATTTCTAGCCACGTTAGCATTTTCTATCGTTTTTGTATGAAAAAATGAATAAATAAAACAGATATTTTTTATCCTGCAACTCAAATATTATATGTATGAATAATTTTCCGTAGCATTTCTTGAGGGAATCCCCTGTATTAGAGGTTTTTTCCCTCACATACAAATGAAAGTGCCGGAGATTTTTTTTCTTTTCCACAGCGGAAAATTCTCTCTTCAGGAACGAGAAATATTTCTCGTAAACAAGAATCAAAACCGCAATTTTGTTCAAATCGAAATAGACGTTTATATTTTGTATTTGTTTTCCTGTGATTTGGCTGTTTCTGTTGAGCATAAATACGGAAAACGTACCGAAGAAACAACAAACTCGTACCGAACGCGGTAAAAATGTTCTCTGTCTCTGCGTATTATGTATTCTTTCCTCGAAGTTAACTTTCGTTTGTGTGGGATGTTCTTCATATTTTTTCTCCCTTCTTATGGCTATCTCGTAAGGGATTTCGACAAATATAGAAAACAAAGTCACGGACCACCAGTGAGAAAGGAAAAAAAGGGGGCATGAAAACGTGAGAATGTAGAACATTGCATTGGAAATTGTGCTTTCCGTTTTGAATAACAAGCAGCTCGAAATAAAACATAGGAAATGCTAAACAAGAATGAGGTGTGTGAAGAGAAGAACGTCTATTTCCATAGTCAAAAAAAAAAATTACCCTGAAATCCTATGCTTGCTCACTGATAACGCGCGCTATTTCTTATATATAAACATACCTCTTCACAATATTCATATAATACAAATCTTCATATACTCTTACGTTCACGTTGTTGCCATTCTTTGTCGTTTTTTTTCTGCGGGATCAAAAAAGTTCAGTAGAGGCACGAAATACACGAATTCCCTGAAGAATGAAAGCCGGAATATCATGAATGGGTTGGAGTCGTTATCATTTACATGTGTATTCAACTGTCATTTATGAATACTTAAGAATGCAACATATATTCAAAGAAAAGATTTATCTTTAAAATAGCAAGTGGAATCTCGGTAAGTCGATTGAGGCGGCCGACGAAAAACTAGTTATCGCGAGTTCGACTTGTTAAAAATTCTGATTTCAGAGTGGGAAGAAGAAATATTTATCAAAGTAAAACAGTGCTAGTTTTTACGAATACCTTATTAGTAAAATATTGTCAAACTACCGGATATGAAGAAATTCGCAAAGATAAATTATTATATATAATGAAATCATATTTAATAATTGACTGAGAATATTTAGAAATAAACTATTTAGATTATTTTTGTAGACCTACTGGAAGGACACCTTAGTCCCTTGGGGTCACAGAGTGAATGTTCCTAATCTATGTATTCATTATGTTATTTGTTTCTGTTTTTGTCTTTTTGTACTAGTATTTCTGGTTTTGTCTTTTGTATCAGATTGTACTTGTATTGTTATTGTCAAATAAAATAATATTTATAAATAAACTAGACGTACATACTGTACTGTATTAGGGAAACGGACGCACACAGGATATCTGTATAAATGAAACTAACTATAAATAAAGTGCATACAAGATTATTTTCAGTCAAAAAATTCAGTGATTTTTGACTGCCCCTCTGTCTTTTTTTGTACTTCTTTTTAGTCAAAAAGTCATTCATTATAAGAATTTCTGTTAGTAAACAGTCAGTTGTAAGAATCCGTGAGTGTGTGCCAGCTATCTCTCAACGATTCAATCACACACGCGCACGCACGCACACAATTCAGTTCTCTACATAATTCTCTATAACATTATTTAATAGTCACGTATAAAAAAAAACAATATGCAAACTTGTGTTATATCAGCGATGCTTTTCTTTCAGAAAAGTATTCCCGTAGTGGTAACATTTACTTCAGCATTTTATACATTTTTTGAGTGAAAGTTCTAAAGCTTAAATTTCACTCAATCAGTGAACTGTACACTCTCATCGAAACAGTTTCTGCTTTATTTATAATTTTCAAATACTAAAAGTTCACGGAATACTGAATTTTTTGAAACTCGAAAGAATTTGTTTTTTTGTCCCAAAATGAGATGGATTTGAAGGAACCGAAGGCGTGTCAAGTGCTCACATAAACACAAGGTAAACGATACTTTACTTACGTGAATAAATTTCTTCAAACCAGGGTGCCAGCCCTGCCGTACTGTACCTTCTCTAAAAAGGTGCAATTTAAAAGTTTATAACTAAAAAAAACATAGTGCGTGAAGCAGACAGTGACATTTAGATATTTACCCCATGTGTATTCAATTACTTGATTGAAGCTGGTAGTCCAAGAGTTACTTTATATATGCATATACAGGGTGGTCAAAAAGTCCGTAGAAACTTTGAAAACCGGAAAAATAACCGAAATAAAAAACGGTTTGCAGGGCCATTCTCAGCCACCTCGTTGGACATTTTGCCTGTTGTGGCGTTGCATTTGCATTGTTTTGTATTGTTAGCATCGCTAGGTCACGGGAATTTTTTAAGATAGGAAAAAAACTTAAAAACAGCCGATAGATGGTGCTGGTACGAGAGACGTCGGTGGAAATATGCAAATGAGACGGTTATAAGAACTTGCACTCCTAATCCACAATCAGTTCACCGTTGTAAACCGTGTATGTGAACAAGGATGCTGAGTGCGTAGGATAAAGCTTTGTTGGTGAAGTTGTTTACATGAACCAGGAATCAGCTACTATTGCCAGGGCCGCAACTAGAGGAAGCAGGCGAATCTGATGCCCCGGGCGCCGAATTCACCCTTTAACTGTTTCTTCAACATTACAAGGGGCGCCAAAATGCTGGCTTGCCCCGGATGTCAAAGTATATAGTTGCGGCCCTGGCCATTACCTTGCGTAAATTCCGAGTGCAGAAGATTGTGAGGACTGGAAAAGGGCCTTTAACACTAGAACCGCGGCACTTTCGGTATACCTAGAACCGCGGACTGGGTCAAATTGACCCACACTGTGAAAAAACGGTGTTTCACAGCGAAAACGGGGATTTATTTTTGATTTCTGGGGTTTTCCCCCCTACTCTTATTCAATGTTGTTCAATTGCATATTCTTAATGGAAAATTATATTTGTTTATGAATATAAAATGAGTTTCGAAATTACCTAAAAAAATGATGTAATTCAGTAAAAATAAGATTTAGTATGCATTATTTACTCTATTCCATCCAAAAACATTTTTCACTTATCCCATAATATGACAAAGATGTAAAATAAGCACGTCAACTTAAGTATGAGAAAGTCTATAATATGATTCTGTCAAATAAGTATTGATTTCTTGCTGATAAGTGGAATTTATGATGAGCTGAGCAAATTTTTTTTTCATTATTCTTGCACATTAATCGCATGTTGAAGTTGCACAGCCCATGCAAAAATTAACAGTTTTGTTTCCACATATTTTTATGTTACCTGACATCAAACTCGTTTATTTTTATTTATATTACTCTTATTATTATTATTTTGATCGCTAACGCACAGTTACATGATCAAAAGTGCACGCACGTTTCCTTTTGCGCAAGAGCAACGAGTATGATGACCGCAGCTCTTCAATAAGATTTTAGAGGAACTGCTTTCGAAAAATAGTTCTGGCCTATACAAAACTACTGTACTGCTGTACTGCTCTATACAAAATACAGGAATTTTTTTATAGTGAGATCCAGGATGTTGTAAAAAACGTCTGTGATGCCATCTTCACCAAACATTTTCTGGTCATTTGATCGCTACAACAACGATCGTTACACTTTTGAACTGTAGTGTGAAATAGTTTCTGTGTGTGTGAAAGCTTTTTAAGGCTACTACTTCCAATATCGACTGCCAGATGAAGCGTGCAGAATAATGAAAAGCTTATATCGTTCTTTCCTTGATAAATTGCCATTGTGGCATCATTGTGTCATACAACTGTTGCTTCACTATCTTTATTGCGTCAGATAATATTGCTCTCCGATTTCGTCTCATCGTCTCTACTAAGCTCGTATTTCTTGGCTTTTAGCATTTGAACCAGCTTCAGTGTAGTGAAAAAAAGTGTCGGTTGAGGCATTTCTGCCCTTGTTCTCAAATGGCTTGATCAGTTGCATAACTATGTGTTCTGAAAGAGACAGATTCGTTGGACGTGATACTTCTCAAAATTTGGAAATCCATTCAAAACGTATTTGGTGCAAGCCAGAATTTTATTATTTTTCTGTGACATCGTTTGCCTTCAGAAATTTCAACTACATGTTTTTTCTAGAGTTAAACTTTTGCACTCCCAAAATCTTATCGAGTCCCGTCAGAATTCCAGGTATTCATGTTTACAAAGGAAAAAAAATATTTAGCTCTACTTGCCATTCCCCCATTGAAAAAAAAAATAATCTGTTCTGACAACGAATTGGCTTTGACCTTGAAAGACCTTTATTCAAGTTTTTGAGATGAATGGAAACGAAGTTTGATTTGGGTCAAATTGACCCACTCCGCGGTTCTAGCGTTAATAGCGACAGGCCTCATAAAGCTTGTTCAGCGGTTTGAGGAAATTGGAGAGCTGGAGGATCGTGTAAGCCGGACGACCATGTTTAAAGAAGGCACGTTCGCCGCATGTTGCAGCCGAAATGGAAACGCTAGCGTCCGCATTCAGCTGCAGAGACCAGCAGTGCTCATGAAGCTGCCAGACGCTTGGGCTTACCATCATCCTTGGTACACAATATTCTTCATGGGATGCTTGATCTGTACCCATACAGATTGCAGTCGTGCCATGAACTTTTAGTAGAATCCCACCTGGGTTTTGCCCACCCTGTATATTATCGAATGAGATCAGAAATCTGTCGCTTCTAGCCGGGGCCATCGTTCGCAGCTAAAACGTACAAAATAATTACCGTCGAAAATAATAGTAGCACTTTTCGTTATTATGGGGTGGGGGTAGACTTTGCACTTGCTGTCCTCTGGCTACGCCCGGGTGGGCAATACTTTGATACGGCCCCATGCATGAAAAGATTTAAATCCACTGCAGTATCGTGCGCGCGAATGTAGCATTAACAAAATTAGGAAAAGGGTTAACGGGACGTATAGCAATTCGATTGTTACCTGATCGCTGAAAAAAAAAATATAGACGATTTGTCTTCTTTAATTTTCAGAGGAATGGAATACTTTCAATGAATGTTTAATGTTAAACTCTAAAGCAGTGGTTCTCAAACTTTTGTCACCCGCGGCTCTCTTGCCCAATTCATGGTTTGTCTGCTGCTCCGTCAGAACAGTTTAGTAGATATCTTCACTTATAAAATAACGACTTTAAAGCATAAATAAGCCCACATATCAATGTAGGCTAGTCGCGACGTCCCTAGGAGCCGTGACGCACACTTTGAGAAACACTGCTAAGGAAACACACTGAAGGATGATCAATTAAAAAAAAAAAATCGAATTAGCTTACCATAATATCAGTTCATCGTAAGTACCACGTCAATGTATTCGCTGAAATGGACTGATCGGATTGGAATTAAATTTTTCAGCTGATTCCAAGCAAATATTTAGCTGACGATATAATAAAAAAAGTACGATACCACGAATATTAGGGAATCCTAAAGTTCATAATAAGGTAAGACGAAAAAAAAACATTCGAGAATTAAATTCCCATTTTGGTGGAAATGACGGATTATCGCTCCACGATTAATGACACGTTTAATTAATAATTGCATGAGATATTGATTGTTGTGGAGATTAGGTAACTACTGGGGCACATAGAACGCTTTGGTGAGATATTCCAATACACGCTTCTAAGACCTTTATTATTGGATAATAATAAATTTCATAGGATAATAAAAATTAAAAATAACACTGTGATTGAAAGTTTTCCAGACTTCGATTTTTTTCTCTCAAATATTTAGCCACCGATTTTATAACTTTTATTTTCTCAATCTGGTATGCTACAGCATGTACATAAATTTGTGGGAGTAGTAGGTGACTCACAAAGACGAATCGGAACCATATTGAGATGCGGGGTCAGAAATGCTTTCCTAACGTGGTAAAAGGTATTGCATGGCCGTGCGAGTACCGGGTGTTTCGTTCATTGGATAACTCAATCATCGGATCTACCATGCTTTGATTACTTCTTCTGGGGCTGCGAGTGGAGGCATATCCAAACAGCGGTATACGAATGTTCAGAATTCTATGCGCTGGAGATTTGAGGCCTACAACAAGAGAGAGAGAGAGAGAGAGAGAGAGTCGTGGTCGACATTTAAAACACCTTCTTTTACCTCTGTTGGTTTTTTTGGCGTACATTTATTATTAAAAAGCATATTCACGTACGTGGTGTCCTTTCATTTCTGGTAAGTGCTACTTCATCAGGAAAGCATTTGCGACCCTGCATTCCTGTGTAATTTTGATTTCCATTTACGTCACCTACTCCTCCCAGAATAATACTCTACTCCATTCGGTAGTGAATCACCCTCTATATATATTACTTTCACAGTTCTTTTGTCTTCTTTCGAAGTTTACCTTACATTTATGATCTTCCAGTTTTATTAATAAGCCGACAGTGGGAGAAAAATACAAATACAAGGCCACAACAGGCAAAATGCCCAACGAGGTGGCTGAGGAAAAAGATGCCCATAACAAATATGGAGGTGTCATATATTTCTAAAATACAGTAACCCAATTAAAAATGCAATCACAAAAATTGTAAACAATATATACATGATAAAATATTATACAATGCCCATAAAATATATTTATGGTTGCCTTATTCTAAGTATGGATAGCTTCTTGATTTACCCAAATATATTTATCGTATTTCTTTTTAAACACGCCCATTGTGTTAGAATTCACAACCCCCGAGGACAAGCTATTCCATTTATCAACAACCGTATCAGAGAAAACTTTCCTGCGACACCATAACCTAGAATTGTCCCCAATCGATACTGGTGTCCTCTTGTAAAAGCAGTTTATTAACGGCGTATTAATAATTCATGGTCCATCCTATCCACTTCGTTGAAAATTTTGAACACTTCGATTATATTACCCCGACACCTGCGTTCATCCAGTGTAAACATATTCAAAAAAATGAAGTCTCTCTTCATCAAGTAACCATCTTCTATTTAATTATGAAAAACTGAGAAGTATATCTATATCTAGAAGAAATACGGTAAAACTTAGATTTTCTGAGCTGTGATGCATCAAATAAAATTATTTATTGAATTTTCTTATTATGCTTTCAGTAAACCGTCCGTACAAAAAGTTTCCGGGTCAATTTTTCGCAGTATTTTTGCTTGTTGTGTGTTGTGTCACGTATTACATTGTAAATATTTATGGTACTGAATCCAGTGAAATATCAAATTTTCATTGCATCATAACAGTGGTCTTCATCTCGCTTCTAATTGAAGCTGTTCAACTATTTGCACCCATGAGCAACTAACAAAGGCAGCAACTGTAGTACAAAGACGACCCCCGTTTTGGCAGAAAAATTTGGAAATTTGAGTACCGTGGTCAAAAATTTCATGCGTGACCCAAGGCATATAAAAGTCTTAAACACTGCATTATAGTATTTTCATTCTCCGTGGTGTTATTATTGTTATTTATTACTCCTGAGATTTTTTGCCTTCACATTTTAATGAAAGAGTTTTGTCATGCCATACCATACAACGTTCAAAATATTGGTGGTCCGCTGGTCCGACATCACTGATTAAAAGATCGAATCACCGATCCTCAGTCGTTTTATGATGTCTCAGCCATTTAAATGTGGAATGGTAATCGTTTATTTGCTGTAAAAAATATTTAGAAAACCGCGTCTGCCGAAATTCAAAGATTTACTAGTGAAACTGATTTTGATATGCTGCGTGTTTACATACAGTACATATACCATCTGGTGCCTCTATTCTTTCGCATCCATTTGTCGAGGCAACATTTTTCCGGCATTTTCATGCCACCAAAATGTCTTATGCTCTCATAAATTAAATTGAAATTTTATTGCATTTTTGTCTAAAAATAGCATTGTACTAGAATATCGGTTAGAGTTGTGAATATCTCAGCTGATTCTCAATCCTTTTTTTTTAGGGGGTCCATCTAATAAACTTTTTATCTTTTCTGTCTGACAAAAGTATGGGTGGTTCCTTTCGCCCTTATAACTGTTATTCCTGAGGGTGCATAGACAGCACATATTCCAGAGTTTTTGTTTGTCTGTCTTAGCTGCCCGACACCTGAAAATTATTTTTTGCTGAATATGCTAAAAAATAAAAATAAAGACATTTGCATTTATGAATATAGTTTGTTTCATTATTTCTTAATTAGTGTTGCAGCCTGAATCTTAGCAAGCCATTTAGTATATACAAGGTGGTAACTATAGATCCCACAATAATCAAACATGTGATTCCCTGTGAAAAACTAATATCGAAAAGTGTTTTCCGTTTTGGGATCACACGAATATTTAATGAGTTATAACGCTTTGAATTTCTGTAGGTCAATTATGCGCCAAACAACCAACGAAAGTAAAATTCTTCAGCAGAGGGTTTTAGGCTTTTTGAAATTGAACTGAAATATTCAATCCCGTTAGAAGCCAAGATCAGTTACTTTTTTTTCACGATTGGCGCTTTTCCCCCTTCGTGTAGAGTGATTTGTATTACGCTTTGGATTACGTGTTATATAAGCCCCACCATATTAGCAAATTTATCGCCAGATTTGTAAAGCGTTAACCAAGCGACATCTGTTCGAAAAATCGTTTTCCTAAAAAATCAACACTTTTCGCCAAAAAATGTAGCAATTTAGTAAAATTTTTTTTAGAGAATTTGCATACAGTGCATAATGTTTACTGAGTAATCGTTGGTTTATGCTGCCGTTTTGATCGGATTACACGGTGATCAATAAAATAGGGCAATATTATTAAAATAAAAATATGAAAATATCTTAATTATATGCTCCCTTGGATTCGAACCCGGGATCGTAACAGCAACCTTCACAGTGGTAGACGAGCATCTTCCCACCACGCCGCTCGGGCGCCTCTTATATTCACTGGTCCGTGTGGAACAATTGACTTTGATTTTTTTGTTCTAACGCTACCATACCATAGTTTAAAACAGAAAACTCCGGATTATGAAAACAAGTTTATCAGTGTAACATATAGAGCTTCATTAATCACGACGGAATTTTTTTTCATGAACTCATAAGTTTTTTATGCTGAATTTCTTGCTTGAAACATAATGATTATTAAAATGATTATCATAATGATTAAAACATGACAGATTAATATTTAAACCTCTGCTCAAATTGACGAGGTAAAATTCTGAAGAGGAATGAATGGCAACTGCTCGTCACAAAATGCAGGTATGGAAGAGTCTTTGAATAGATAGCATTTTATGTGATGCTACTAATATTAAATAGGTGATACAAAACGAACAAGACAACAAAATTTAGTCTGTGAATTTATACTTGAAAAAAAATTAGTATAAAATTTTCTAGCGATAATGACAATGCAATAGCTGATAAGAAAAATTAATCTACTTACAAATGCATAAAAATATTTTAGTTATATAAATACTAAGGCTACAACAGGTAAACTAACCAACGAGGGGACTGGAAAAAGGATGCCCATATAAAAATATTTAAATGTTGTAACGAATCTATTTTTCCAGTATGGACATTTTTACTAACTCTGTGGCCTTATACCACATAATATGCTTCGTTTGTTTATACGTTGCTAAAAGGTATATTTGTATATATACCTATTATATTTATATATATACAAATATAAAGATTTTATATTTGTATACAAATATATATATACATACATTGAGTACATGTGCTTTGCCACCCCTGGAAAAAGTTGAAATGACGTCCCTGCTACCGTGGTTCCCTAGCGTTTCAGACGTGTAAATGCCTTTACAATGGTCTGCCACTTCTTTAATGCTGTCAGTATATGTATAATAGTTTATGCCTTTGTAATGGTTTGCCAGTTTTTCAATCCTCCCACTAATGAGGCTTTTTTAAATAGACGTCAGAATCATTATCAGCATCACTTTGAGGATAGGCAAAGGATTGTTGTTCACAAAACGACAAAATATATAAAGAGAAATTTATTCACACAGAGGTGTTACAACCTTGTCGAGCGCCGGAAGAAGAAGCAATAAATTCTTTTCTTTCTCCACGGACGCGCGCGCTTTCTCGTGACGATCGCAGCGCCACAGTACCCCCCCTCCAGTGCGGATCGCACGAACTAATTATTGACAACAAAAGAAAGAAAAAAATATATATACACATATAAGGACGGGATTATGAATGCACTTATACAATGAGACGATTCGGGGGACGACTTACTCTGCCGTAACGGGTCACAATGGGTTCACTGTTTGTACTGTCACTGTTAGTGGCAATGTGCGCTGGTTTCACTCGTGCAATGTTCACACATACGTTTCTTCCTTTGCATTTGATGGTGATAGTGTTATTGCGCCTTGCGACCACTTCATAGGGGCCATCATATGGGCACTGCAATGGCTTCTTGACAGCGTCATTGCGAAGGAAAACATGAGTGGAATGATCAAGTTCTTTATGGATGAATGTTTTGGATTTATTATGGTGAGACGCTGGGACAGGTCGAATTTTCAAAAAGTGTTGTCGTAATTCAGTGAGCAACTGTTTCTCATTGACGTCTGTGGTGGAAGCTGAGAAGAACTCGCCAGGAAGTTTGATAGGTTCACCATATACCAGTTCAGATGTGGAGCATTCCAGTTCCGGCTTGTATGCCGCTCTTAGTCCTAGAAGGACGATTGGCAATACTGCCACCCAATCTGTTGATGAATGGCACTTGATCGCTGCTTTAAGGACGCGATGCCACCTTTCAACGGCACCATTCGCTTCCGGATGGTATGGAGTGGTACGATTTTGTTTGATCCCCAGTAGTTTGCCGAGAGATCGGAATAGATCACTCTGAAATTGTCGACCTTGATCAGTAACGATCACTTCTGGTACTCCAAACCGTGCAACCCAAGTATGTATGAAAGCCTTAGCAACAGTCTCAGCAGTAATATCTGCTATAGGAATGGCTTCGGGCCATCTTGAAAAGCGATCTACGCAAGTGAGGCAGTAGCGATAACCTTCCGATAATGGAAGCGGGCCCACTATGTCGATGTGCACGTGACTAAATCGTCGAGATGGAGATACGAACTGTCCAATATGAGGGCTGGTATGACGATGAATTTTTGACCTCTGACAGGCGATGCACGCTTGAGCCCAATTTCGGATGTCTTTCTTCATGTTCGGCCATACATATCTGTCGATGATCATTTTAACAGTGGATTTAACACCCGGATGCGCAGGTTGATGAATAATTTTGAACACTTCCCAACGGTATTGTTTAGGGATATAAGGCCGTGGTTTAGATGTCGAGGTATCGAAAAAAAGTTGTGTTTTTCCAGATGGGGAAGAGAGCTGTTGAAGAGCGAGTGAAGATGGTATATTTCCGTCAAGCAACTGCTTCAGTTCAAGGTCATTCTTCTGTGCTTCAGCGATGAGGTCGTAATTCATGGAAGAAGGAAAAAGTAGGTCAACTCCTGCTCGCGAGAGAGCATCCGCTACCACATTGCTTTTTCCCTCGATATAACGAATATCAGTTGTAAACTGAGAAATTAGATTTAATTGATTAATTTGTCGAGGAGAAAGCTTGTCGGCTTTCTGATTGAAAACGAACACTAACGGCCTATGATCTGTGAAAACCGTGAAAGGTTTACCTTCCAGTAAATATCGGAAGTGAATGATCGATGCGAAAATTGCCAAAAGTTCGCGGTCATAAGCACTGTATCGCTTTTCAGTATCACTCAGTTTGCGGGAAAAAAACCCGAGCGGCTGCCAGCTATCATTGACTCGTTGTTGTACCACTGAGCCGACAGCTATGTTGCTGGCATCTGTCACGAGTGCCATTGGGGAATAGGGCCTCGGATGTGTCAAAAGAACTGCTTCTCTAACAGCGAGTTTTGTGTCATCGAAAGCTTTAATGAGCTCTGGTGTCCAGGTAATAAGTGTTTTGTCATGACGTGTACAATTTCGAAGTACTAGATGCAGTGGCAATTGTATCGCAGCCGCTTTCGGTAAAAAGCGACGGTAAAAATTAACCATACCGACAAATCGGCGAAGTTCTGCCTTGTTTTTGGGTCTTGGGTAAGAGTCAATGGTATCGACTTTGGCTGGTAGCGGTTTAATGCCCTGAGAGTTGACTAAATGTCCTAGAAACTTGATTGAGCTGCATGCGAACACGCATTTGTCGATATTTATTTTTAATCCGTGTGTACACAGACGTTTCAAGACCTCACGCACATGACCGACGTGCTCTTCAAGGTTTAAAGATGCAATTAACACGTCGTCTAGATAAGGGAAACAGAATGGAAGTCCTCGCAATATTTCGTCTATATAGCGCTGAAACGTTTGCGCAGCGTTTCGCAACCCGAAACTGAGGACGTTAAATTCAAAGAGTCCGAAAGGGGTGACAATAGCAGTTTTTGGTACATCGGAAGCAGACAATTGTATTTGATGATAAGCGCGTTTCAAGTCTATGGTAGAGAAGATGCATTTACCGTGCAGATCCATAGTGAAATCCATAATATTCCGAATGCTATATCTGTCAGGAACCGTCTTCGCGTTGAGAGCTCTATAATCGCCACAGCATCTCCACGAACCGTCGGATTTTTTCACCATGTGGAGGGGACTGGACCACTGACTATTTGAAGGGCGACATATACCCATGGTAATCATTTTATCGAACTCAGCTTTGGCAGCTCGCAGCATCTCCGGGCCTAATCGACGGGCTCTCGCGTAAACCGGTACTCCTGTAGTTTCGATGTGATGCACCGTTTCGTGTGTTGCTTGCACTGGACTTGATGTTTCTTCCATGAGCTCTTTATATTCTTGTAATAGATTGTGGAAAATCTCATGTCCACATGTCACAGTTACTGCAGGGGAAACAGTTGGAGAAACAGTTGTTCCGGTTGTAGACCGTTCACCCCCGTTGTTGACCAAAACTCGGTTTCCCAAATCCACCGTGAGTCGGAATCTTTTCAGAAAATCGGCGCCGATTATTGGTCGGGATACATCAGCAATGGTAAACACCCATGAAAAAGTTTTTGCTAATCCGAGACTTAGTTTTATCATTTTCTTTCCGTATGTTTTTATTGTAGAACCGTTTGCCGCGGTAAGCGTGAGTAGTGACTGTGGTTTATTTCTATCAGCTGCCGAAGGGGGTATTACGGAAATATCCGCACCAGTGTCGATGAGAAACGAAAGCTTGCTTAGTGGGTCTGCGATGAAAAGGCGACTGCTGAATGAAACCGACTCCCTCGTCGCCATTAGTTGTCGGTTTGGTCGTTTCCCGAATAGAAACTACATGGTTGCACACACTTACGGGCGTTGGGTCCGAATTCACTGTGATACCAGCAGAGATCGTTTCGAAACCTCATGGATTTTGCACCTTCGTGGCGGTTTCGATTGGGAGGACGTTGAGGGTTTCCACGTTGTTCTCGAGATCGACGTAGCGCGTCAACTTGCAATGTCAATGTCTCTATTTTTTCAGTCAGCTGCTGCACGTCAAGTTGTTGTGGGTGATCGAGATTTGGTGAAATATTCTGTACTTCTGCTTTGCCGCTGACGCTGATGATCTTGTCTGCCATCTCCGATAACTTTTCCAACGTTTCTGAACTTGTGGAGAGGATTGCTTGAACTTGATATGGTAACCGTTGTATCCATAGACTTCGAAGTATTTCATCGCTGAGACGGCCACTGGACAGATCCCGCATTTCTCGGAGTAACGCCGAAGGTCGACGATCGCCCAGCTCGACTTCATACATCAAACGTTGTAAGCGTCGCTCATCTGGTTCAGCAAATTCAGCTTGGAGGCGTCTTTTTAGTGCGTCGTACATGTTTGTCGCCGGTGGATTCATGATGAGGTCACTCACATGTGCCAAAACACTCGTATCCATGGCTGCAACGGCTGTGTGGTATTTAGTGGCATCGGAGGTAATTCCACTCGCCAGGAACTGAGAATCCAATTGCTTGAACCATAGATGAGGTTGTTTGGCCCAAAACGGTGGGGCTTTGACAGCGACTCGGAACATTGCAGGTGGTTGCTCTGATGAATTGGGCATCGTTGGTTGCTCCGATGGATTGGACATCGTTATCGTTGGATGCCGGGTCACCAAACTGTTGTTCACAAAACGACAAAATATATAAAGAGAAATTTATTCACACAGAGGTGTTACAACCTTGTCGAGCGCCGGAAGAAGAAGCAATAAATTCTTTTCTTTCTCCACGGACGCGCGCGCTTTCTCGTGACGATCGCAGCGCCACAGGATGATCCCCATAGAAATAAGTGTTAAAATTGCCGATTTTACTGTAGAGATGCGAAAATTTAGTGCGGTTTTTCGCCATATCAATAATTTAAAAAATTGTATTGAATTCTCGATTTTTGAAACATTGAGTTCGCTTAGAGATACGAAGGCCAGAAAATTAGCCAGACTTACTTTTGAGTTGGGTATCCATGCAATAACATTGATTTCAACTTTTTATTTATATCTGCTCAAGCATAAAAATTAATGTTTCCGTATTGTCTTTTAATATTCAACTGCATAAATTCACATAGTGTAGGTTGTTTTAAAATTAATTATGGACCCATAAAGTACAACGAAGCATTTTCACAGCTTCATCTAAGCATTTTTGGAAGCAGAAACATGCAAATGGATAACTTGAAATTCGGGGGGGGGGAGAGAATCGAAATACCTAGCGGTTCGTAAAGAAAGAAAAAAAAAATACAGCGTGTTTTGAAATAATCACCCGATTTGAAATGCGTATATTACAAAAAATATTAAACATAGTCACTTACGATTAATTTTACATTTTATATTACATGGCTAAGAATATAACGTTTTTTTACAAACCAAATTGAAAAGGTGCTTAATATGTCCACCTTGGGATGCACGGCATATGTCTATACGGTAGTCAAGTTCGTTCCAAACTTTGCGAGCATGTTTCCATCCACTGCTGCTGTTATGCGTATCTTCAGTTCGGCTAATGTATCTGGAAGGGGAGTACATAAACGTAGTCTTTCACAAACCCCCACAAGAACAAATCGCACACTGTGAGGCCCGACGATCTTGGAGGCCAGGGATTTTTAACTGAATCGTCAGGTCCCGTACGGCTGATCCATGGTTTAGGAATACGATTGTTCAAAAGTTCTCGAACGTCCAAGCTCGAGTGTGGTGGTGCCCCGTCCTGCTGGAAAATGTCATCCAAATCGGTTTCTAACTATGGGAAAAGCCAATCTTGACAAACACCAAAGTGGCGGCCGAAGGAAGAGCGTTAGCGCTACCTGTCGACAACTGCGCGCAACTTGCGATTTCCCTCTTTCTATCTATACATTATTCGATCGAAATGGATTAAAAGCTAAATAGTTATGATTTTTTTAAATCAGATAATTCTTTTTTGAAACACCCGGTATATTCATTTCTACGTTTCTTTAAATCTACATTAATTTCTTTCATGAGTTGCGCAGGAACGAGCCATAATAGTTAACTTGGACACGATTTGTAGGTACCTCAAAGAAAGAAGTCCGTACAACTAATGTCTAATTCCAAAAAAATTGTCATTGCTAGTAAGAGCCATGTCTCGGCTTCTTAGGAATTTTTATCCCGCTTATATTGTTCTGTATTTTCTGTATTTATGAATAAAATTTGAAATTGAAAAAAAAAATTATTTAAACGAACAAACAACAAATTACAAGATACAAATATATAATATAATATACAAATACAAACATAATTTACACAAAACACACACACATATATTACATGCACTAAGTAGCTCCAAGGGACTCTATGATCCTTCCAGCACACCTATATGATTTTTATTGTATGATTTTCTTCTTCAGCAACAGCTCTTTTCTTCATTAGATGCATTTTAATATACATAATTAATATGCATTGATGCACAATAATTTATTTCGAAGTACTGCATTAATATCTGTGTTTTTGATCATATTAAACATATTGTAATCTGTATTTTTATTAATATTTGTGTAATTACTAGAGTAGATGAAGTTCATTATTTTTTGGTGCGATGTAACAAAAACATTTTTGAAATGATGTTTTGTTACTTTTTGGCACTTAATAAATATTTCTATACCTATATATATTCGATGTTCTATTTCCATTTTTTACTAACCATTCTTCGTTTTTGACGATAAATTTATAAATTCTGTAATGTAATTCTGTCTCAGTGTTGATATGTGGCACTGTATTCTTTTATTATTTATAGGAACATTTATTAGTTCTCTTAATTTATTATACAGGTTGTCTAAGTTGCGTATGTTTTCGTAATACGCTCCTGTCCAGACACATATTCCATACTTTATATTTGAATAAACCCATGCATTGAAGATATCTTTCAAGAAGTTATTATCAACTATGTATTTATGTTTATATAGAACTCCTGAGTACATTTTGAGTTTTTTTTTTAATCATTTTTTCACTATGTATGTTCCATTTTAGGTTATCTTGTATAACTAATCCTAAGTATTCATAATTAAACACTCTACCTATTTCTTCACAGTTACATGCTGATATAGTTTGAGATTGGCAGTGAGTGTGCAATTTTACGTGGATTTCTGTGCTGTCATTTATATTTCTTGTTTTCGTGCACATAAATTTCGTTTTTTGTGTATTTATTTTTAATTTATGTTTAATTAGCCAGTGATTTATTTTTGTTAGATCCTTCTCCATTCTTTTAACCTAACTATCTATTTCTGTTTCTTCAACATATAAAACTGCATCATCTGCAAAAGATATAATGCTACCATTGAGATTTAATTTACTTAGTTCATTTATATGAATTAGAAACAGTATCGGCCCCAATACCGACCCTTGTGGAACGTCTTTTTTTACTTCCTCAAAATTTCTAATTCTTTATTATGACAGCTTGTCGTCTAGTGCAGTGGTTCTCAACCGGGGGCCATATGGCCCCCCAGTGGTACTGGGATACTTCAAGGGGGCCACGCAAGAAAATGGAGAAAGGGGCATGACAGGTGGTTTGGAGGGATGCAGAGAGCTGAGAAGAAAAATTAAGGTATGAAGAAATAAAGCTTATGTACTAGTGACTATACACTTACAGAATCCAACAAAACTACTCATAAAACCAGGGCCATTTTAGGGCATGTATCCACCCGGGCCTCACCGCCTACATTTTACAGCAGGTTCCCTTGTGGGGATTTGTAGGCCCACGGCTAGATTTTTTGCAGACCCTTCTATATTAAATTTATAGTGTGAAAAAACAAAAATTGATGAAAACCATATCAGCCCCCCCCCCGGGCTGCAGCCATGTCAGTCCCACTCTTGTGAGGGGTCATGCCCGGGAGGGGATTTCATGTCCATAAGTGACCCCACTTGATAATATTTTGTTTAGTACAATAAATTTTGAAAATAAGTCGGGACTATGTAGGCTGTTTATTCCCACCTAAGTGTGGGACTACCATAGCATCACTTTACCTAAGGGGACCATGATATTGAGACGGCCCTGAATAGAACTCAAACTAGTGGGGAGCCCCAAAGCAGAATGTTTAGCACTGTTCTGCGACGAGCCCTCAGCTGACTGGAAATGTTCTGTGGTAAAAATCCCCATACATGTAATAATGTTTTTTTGCACTTTTTCTTAAAATTCTTCCAAATTGTTCTGCGACGTACGTCGCAGATTTTGGCACATTCTGCTTTGGGGGCGGGGAGCTCTATAAATTCAAGCCCAGTGGTCTGATTTTATTTGCGAAATTTTCGTTCGGTATAAAATTCAGTGAAAAAATCAATTCAGTATGTATAAAGCATCTTGCTTCTAGATGAGGGTCGATGACTCTGGGTAAGACAGGGGAGCCACGGGGAAAAAATATTGTTCAAAAGGGGCCACGGCCAAAAAAAGGTTAAGAAACACTGGTCTAGTGTAATAGTATGATTTAAACCATTTTAAGATAAGTTCCTCTTATACCGGCTGAATGTAGTTTCTCTGTTAAGATGTTTAGATCCACATAATCAAATGTTCGTTTTCGGTCCAAAAATACTATTATTGATTATTTATTTTTATTTATTTCATTGTTTATCAGGCCCGTTAATGTTATAATTGCCATTTCCGTATTTTTTTTTTTGGAATCCATATTGATTGGCTGCAAAGAATTTTTGATGATTCAGGAAATATTGATCAGTTGATATTTCATGCATTTTTCTAAAATTTTTGAAAAAATCTGGAGAATCGAGACAGGCCTATAGTCGTTAGTATCATTGAAATCTCCAGTTTTATATATAGGATGTACGAGGGAATTTTTTAGTTTAGAATAAAATACTCTATTTGTTATTGAGAAATCCACTGAATCCTTTAATACATTCATATGATAGTGCGAGATAATTTTCATCATTCTAGGTGTAATTCGATCGTAACCACTTGCTTTACTTTCCGTACCTTCTGCCATACATGTCTCAGTATATGACTTTCAGTTTCGAGGTAGAAAATGGAATTTATTGATGTGTATGAGGGGCCTTCTTGTTCTATACAAGTACAATTATCTGCGTTATCTTCACCATTATTTATATTTCTTGTGATAAATTTTTGATTAAATTTATTTGCAAGTTCTGTTGGATTTTCAAAATCTGGTAATATATATATTTTTCAAATCTTTATTTAATACATTTCTTCTAATAATTTGCCATTGCAATCATTTATTCTCTTTCGCAAGCTTTAAAGTTCCTCTGGAAGTATTCTTGTTTTACCTTTTTTATATATATTTTCAAATTTTTATTATACCTTTTGTGCTCGTTCTCATATAAGGTTATGTGTGAATTTTTTTATGTTTCTTGTATAGTTTTTCTTTGTGGTTTATTCTGTCAATTATTTCGTTAGTTATCCATTGTTTTTATTTTTCTTAGGGTAATTTTTTGTAATTTTAGTCCGGAGATTTGTATTAAATGTTATTATATCCAAGAGATGTGTATATTTATTTCGTACTGAATCATTTTCTCGTATGCAATTGAAAGTTATTTTTGATATGAATTGTTCAAATTTTATATAATCTATTTTCGTTATTTCATCATATTGATCATTAAATTCTCTTCTTTATCAAGGAAGGTTATATTTCCTAATATTGGGTAGTGGTCAGTGATATCAGTGTTAAATACTATGAAGTTTCGTGAAGTATTCCTTTTTGTTCTATAAAAGACGTGATCTATGCATGTGTGACTTTCCTTTGTTTCTCGTGTTATTTTTTGTGTAGAGGTTCGAATCCATTTATGGGCATTATATCTAAATATTGTGATGTTCCATTAGTTTTACTATGTAGATCAATGTTGATATCGCCAACAATTAATAAGGTTGCTTTTTAATGTTTTCATATATATTGATTTCTAATTCTTCATTAAATTGACTAATTGTGTATGAGTGTGAACGGCAAAATATCATATTCTGCCATAAATCTTCTGCTGTGGTGAAATTAATGTTTTTTTTTGTGTTAATTTAATATCTTTATTTATTTTATTTATTTTTTATTTATACAATATTGTTTGGCCGAGGCCTACACAAGAGGATGCGGAATTATATATGGCAAAAGTGTCGATTGATGGTACGAGAAAATTCAGAAATCGTAGTGCAATCTACAATATTTGATGGTAGGTTGTTCCAGTCGATAATAGTTCTTGGGGAAAAGCTAAATTTGTGACAATCTGAAGAGGCAAAGATGGGCTGTAATTTTTTGGAATGATTGAGTCTAACAGAGAAATGTGAAGGTTGGATTAGAATATTGGATGTGTCAATATTAAAAACCCCATGGAGGAGTTTGTAAAGAAAAGTTAAACGAGAGATAAGTCGAAGAGAGGAGAGCGGTTGGATATTGAGTTGTCGCTTGAGTTCCGTTATAGAGACATGTGAAGACCAACAGTTGAAAATGAAACGAGTGGACTTATTTTGGATAGATTCTAATTTGTCTATGTTGGTTTGGGTGTGGGGGGTCCCAGGCTTCACAGGCATAGAAGAGGGCAGGGAGAATATATGTTTGGTAGCACAAGTGACGAACATGACGAGTGGAGTATTTTAGGTTACGGCGAAGGAAAAACAGTTTTTGGAGACATTTATTAAAGATATAATCAACGTGAAGGTTCCAGCGCAGATCGGAAGAGATTATAATGCCCAGGTATTTATATTGGGAAACCTCAGAGATCAAAGAGTCGTTTATAGAATAGGGGAATTCGTGAGGGATTCTTTTACGGGTCACTTTCATAAAAACAGTTTTTGAGAAATTGAGGGGTAATTCCCAGGTTGAGCACCATTTGGAAATAATATTAAGGTTGTGTTGGAGAGATTCTTGGTCAGAAAGATTGGACACTGTTTTATAGATGACACAGTCATCAGCGAAGAGTCTAATGCGGCAGTTTATGGAGTCGGGTAGATCATTTATGTAAATTAAAAACAATAAAGGCGAGAGGACCGAGTCCTGGGGTGTGCCAGATTTGACATGAAGAAAAGGAGAGTTCTGGCTCTTGTACGAGACAAACTGGCTACGGTTAATAAGGAAGGCCTCCACCCATTTCAGCAGTTGAACATTTAGTCCAAGGTATGAAAGTTTTAGTAGAAGTTTATTATGGGGCACCCTGTCAAATGCTTTGGAAAAATCTAGGAAAATTATGTCGGATTGGAGGTTTTTACCAATGGAGTCTGTTAAGTCATGTATGAAAAGTGTTAATTGGGTAGATACTGATAACGATGATCGAAAACCATGTTGGTTAGGGAAGAAAAAGTTAATCGAATCGAGGTGGGTACGGATATTCTTGGCAATTATGTATTTATATACATAATTACTCCTCTTCATCTACCGTAACTTCTAAAATGTGTATAGCAATCATAACAATAACAATTATTGATATGTGTTCATAATTTGATATATAATGATTGAATTCTTCATTTTCATTAACTCCTTATTTCACTTAAACAAATTATGTCATTTTTTCATTTAGTGTTCTTAGAAAAATCAAAACATTGTTAAAGTTCTCTCGTTCTAAAGCTCTGTATGTTGCTTATTAGAATTGTAAATGTTTTATTTCTTATGCTATGACATCTTATTACCTTTCTCACTTCTTGAATTTCCTTCAGAGGCCGTTGACCCTCAATCTTATTTGTTTCGTTAGTTTCTGCAATTTCCATTGCCGTTTGAGATTGGGTTCAGTCTTTGTAGTTGATCTTCCGTATATATTCTTAATGTTTTAAATTTCTCATCTCCTCCGGAGGAAAATCTTCCCATCTTTTGCCCATGCGAATTTATAACCAAGTCTGTTTTTGGCTTACCTTGCTTCGTAGAACAGTTTCTTATTTTCTGGTGTGAGGTGTTCATTAATGTATACTCTGTCATCCTAAAAATCTGGATTTATTTTGTCAGCTGTTAGACTATCTTGTCGCTTGGCTTTTTCCATCCAGAGAATCTTTGACCCTTCATTATGGAACCTAATGATGATTGGCTTCGGTTTAATAGTGTTTCCTGTTGGTACTCTGTGGACTTTTTCTATCTCTGTTGTTTCTTGCATTCCCAAGATTGTTTTCATTGTGTTCATTATTTCATTCATATTTTCTTGCTTTGTTTCTGGGATTCCATTTATCTCTATTTCTTTGTTTCTGGGATTCCATTTATCTCTATTTATTTCTCCAACTTTTTATTTCCATATCATTCATCCTTTGTCTCAAATCGCTTATTCCATTCCCAACTTTTTATTTTCTATTTTTGTTTTCTTAACATCAGAATTAATCTGTTCCATTGATCTTTGAATGTTTTCAATTTTTTTCCCTACATGTTTCATTGATTTTGATTGGAATTCTATTGCTTTAACAACCTCCTGGACCTCTTTGGTAAGTTGATCTTGCTTTTGGGTAATTTTATTTACTGCTTGTTCCATGGTCCTTTGCATCTGATATTTAAATGTCTCGAGCATTTTTTCCAATGGTTCGTCCATATCCTCTTCCTCTCCAGAAGCCCAATAGGCCTGTTTCTTGCCTGTTTTATTTCTACTAGCACTTTTCACCTCATTTTTAGTCTTTGCACCTATATTCCTCTTTTTTTTTCTTTGCACCTATATTCCTCCTTTTTTTTCTTTGCTATCTTTCTAAAGTTAGATTCTGTTGTTCCAACACACTTTGGATGAAAAAACTCCCTACACTGCACATAACAGAAAAACTCACTCTTGTCATATTACCAGATCCTTGCAGGTTTTACATTCATTCATATTAAGTTTTAGCTCGTTACCAGATGTAAGTTCAATACAAAAAATGTTTTTCCTTAAAAAATTTGATCTTTCAGTACCTATTTTGTATCATAGATGGCAGCTCTATAATCACCCTTTTCTTTCCTTACTTTACATAACATTAAGTTCTTTTAATTTACTTTTTTAGATTTTAATTACATCTAACGTGCTTAATTTAGCATTTTGAACTCATACTAACGTTATTTTATCAATATCCGTCACCTCTTGTGTTCAGTAATTCCAAATTTGACAATATCTAAGGTTTATTTTCGGAGCTTGTTGTCAATCAATCAATCAATGGTTTTGTTTTAGCAGGGTTTTTGGCTACAGCAAGGCCCTCTCCCTGCAGCTGGTAGAGATTTTCTACATTAAAAGGGAAAAAATATTAATCATTGTCGACTGCTCCCAGAAATTAAGAGCAAAAAAAAACAAAATAAAGGGAAGGGAAGAGTGGGATATCTTCAGCTGCACAGGGCAACGATGCAGCACTTCTAAAGCTAGAGGCCCTCTATTTTAGTCATGATAGAACAGAAAAAAAAATCAATCAAAACGATGGGATGCCCAAATATATTTTTGAACCAAACAAGAAATAATGTTGGGAGGAAGAGAAATCAGATCTGACCACTCTAAAATGTATTTTTTTGAAAAAGGATCAATGAGGATAAAATTGCGAATATTTTGATAGAAAGGACACCGGAAAAGGAAGTGATAAGCAGATTCTTCCATTGGACAATAGAAACAGTAGGGGTCTCTATGTCTTTTAATAGTGTGTAAGTACTTGTTGAGCGGAGCTCGCTCACAAATGAGTTTGTAAAGAAGGTTTTCAATTTTTCGAGATGACATCTTTCTGGAGATTTTATCAACAAAATTGAGGAAAATAGAAAATTGAGATGCACAAGCCACTTGAAGTTGATTCCACCAAGTTGATGTGAGAATGTCTCGGGTTCTGACTTTGTAGTCTTAAATGAAGAAACCTGCTGCAGTTGTCAGTGGAACAGAAGTGGTGGCTAAATTATGGACTGCTTTATCAATAGTTTCATTCAGAGAGATGTTGACATGGCCTGGAACCCATAAAAGCGTTAACGAGTTTATCTGAGAACAAATATGAGCAATAAAGTTATAGAGCAACAAGATGACAGAATGTGAGTGGATGCTAATATTGTTCAGGGCAAGGAGAACTGCTTTTGAGTCTGAAAAAATTGTGATGTTTTGGTTGTTTTGGATGTTGAGACAGTTGAGGCCATATGCAATTGCAAGAGCCTCAGCGGAGAAAACAGATGCATTTGGATGTGCAGTACAGGTTTTCGTGACATTAGCCTGGGGGAAAAAAGCACCAAGAGTTGTATATTCGGCTTTTGAGGCATCAGTAGCAATAATGATGTTGTTGTTCACCGATTCAAAATATTCATTGAAAAGAATTGAAGAGAGGTTGCTTTTAGGCGTTTTTTGAAATTCCCAAACATCAGTTTGAATGAAGACATTGTTGACAGACCATGGAGGAACCTTGTACATGAATGGGATAAATGAGTGCAGATTTAAGAAAATAGATGAGTTGGCTCATCTATTTTTCCAAAGAGGAGTATTTCCAAAGACAGAAGAACGATTCATAGTAGGAAGAATAAATTTTTGAGATGGTGAACTAACTGCGGTGATGAGAGCCATATAAGTTCTGTTTAGAATAATGTTCTCCAATGATGGAATTTGAAGGAGGGATCTCATCTTAATGACCGAGGTGCTTCTGGGAAGACCAAGAATAGAGCGAATGGTTGAGTGGTATATGGGATCCAGAGAAGATAGAAGGGATTTCGAGCAGTTTGCCTAAGCAATTGCACCGTATCCCAAGATATTTGAAATAATGGATAAGAAAATCGGTTATAACATTATGCAGGGAATGGCTCTAGCTGACCGTGCAACAGAGTGGCAGATGTTATTTGAGAAAGCTCCTGTAGATTTGAGATGAAGTATTTGTTTCTTCCAGTTCAAGGTTTTGTCGAAATAGATTCCCAGGATTTTGATGAAAGGGTGGTAAGGAATCTGAGAGTTATGAATTTTAAACGAAGGATGGTGATTAGTTTTTTTGCTAGAGAAAATGCAGAATTGATATTTGCTAGGTGGAAGTTGAAGACCATTAGTTTGTGCCCAAGAATTAAGAATGCTAATAGATTTCTGAAGAAAAACCTCTGCTTGGTATCCTTCTGGAGAGCTGGCATATAAAATCAAGTCATCTGCATATACAAAAAGTTTCACATAATTTGGAATTAACGGGATCAGGTCTAGTGTAAAAACCGAAAATAGGAAAGGCGAAAGGCTAGAACCCTGTAGCAGACCTTTACTAATATGAAACCTGGGCGACGTATGGCCCCTCCAATGAATGTGATGATTTCTATTAGACAGATATGAATGGAGCCACTTGCAAAATACAGTACCAAAACCAATGTTGTAAAGTTTACGAATCAGAATATCATGAGGAACATTATCATATGCGCTCTGTATATCCAAGCCAATCAGATAGCCCTGGTGGCCTTTCGAGAAACTTGTATAAATAAAGGCAACTATAGCTCTAAGACAGTTTTCAGTACTTGTTTTAGGATGAAATCCATAGATATTATGAGGAAATAAGTTGTGCTGAAGAGAGATCCATTGAAGACGAGAGAGAATGATTCGTTCGAACAGTTTTGTAAAGGTATTGATCATAGTGATGGGTCTATATGAATTAATATCAGTAGAAGTATTCCTTTTTTTAGGATGAAGATAACTTTTCCTTCTTTAAAAGATTCGGGAACAGAAGATGTAATCCAAAGAGAGTTGAGATTTTGGAGGAGGAATTGAAGGATATCTGGAGGAAGTTGTCGAATGCCTTTGTTGAGGATATCGTCTGGACCTGGAGCAGAGTCTTTACCTCTTTTGATTGCTGATTGCAGTTCCTTGAAGGTAAACTTCTTTTCCAACTTGCTGTTAAATTCTCCAGAGCAGCTGGAGACTTGAGAACTTGTAGATTGAAGTTGTAGGCATTGAAATCTGGACATGAATGCTTTTGTTTGCTCAAGAGGGTCAATGAGCGTTCCACCTTGAAAAAGAATGACTGCATGTGCCGAGTCATAGGTATGGGAACCAATATACTTGATTTTTCTCAAAATCTTGTAGATATGTACTGGATTGTTGTTTTGTCTGAGTTGGGAGTCAAAAAACGTAAATTTGAAACAACGAAATTTGTGCCGAAAAGTTTAAAGGCATCCGCTGATTTTTAGTAGCGTCACAGATTACTCGAGCATTGTGAAATTGATCTTTGATAAAATTATATAAGTGATTAAAGGAATTAAACACAGGAAATCTAGTGTTTGCTATGCCTGTGCTGAATTTGTTCCAATTGATGAAGTAGTGAGACTGTTGATGCGGGCAATTAATTCCACCCAGAAAAATCTTAATGGGAATGTGGTCACTACCATAAAGGTCTGACCCAGTAGACCAGGTTATATTGCTAAACAGATTAGGGCTACAGAGACACAGGTCAATAAAAGAATTTCTCTCAGCAGAGAAGTAAGTGGGGCTGGATGGAATAATGAGGGCAATATTATTCAGATTGAGCCAGTCATAAATTTTATTGCCCGAGGAGGAAGTTTCTCGAGACATCCAGGCTGGATGGTCTCTCTTCATAGCTCAAGCCTTGTGTGCCAACAAGCGCATGCGTAGCTCCTCTCTGCACCCTCAATCTGTCTGTCTCCAAAATCCGACAGCATACTCCAGTCAGTGATGAGCTAAGCCCCGGAAAATTCACTTTAGGAGTTCAAAGAATGAAACCGAGCATTCTGTTAGATTTTTTGACCACCGGTGAATAATGTTCAGAAGACCTAATATTTTGTAATTCTTAAAGTTCTAATATTTTTGATAAATTCATTCATATTTACAAATTTTATGCATATTCTCTCTCGACCAACGAAAAGAAGTAAAAAAAAAAAAACGTTGTACCTCATTGAAATCCGCAAATGATCTTTCGTGTTTACAAATTTCCACCAGAAGTACGAGTATACTTGAAGTTACTTTCTTCTTGTCAACTTCCATACTAATTTGAAACTGTAGATCAATTATGGTACACAAAATTAGAATCTTATAACTCAAATTAAAAACGTTATCAATTATCAATAACTTGACAATTTTTCGGAATAAATTGTTTTCGATGAGAAATAACTTTTTTTATGAATATTTAGAATCCATTGTACTTGTTACATAATAAAACAGTTTTTTTTTTGTATTCAGATTTGAAAAAAAAAAATTCCCTTTAACCTCGAGAATTAGACGAAATGATGCTATTTCTCAAGTTTTGTACTTCAATAACGAATCATAACACTCAAAAGATTCCATTTATTACGAAAATAATGTGTAAATTTAGTTTTCCAAATAAAATTTTTGTAGTCTGAAATATAGTGCGTTGAAATGTGATCTCGGTACTTAGAATGTATCAATGAATCCTCGAAGTGCCATATTTGAAAGCAAATTCAACTTTTCACAGTACTTAAGTTTTTATTGGCTATCAGCTCGAATCAGAAAAGACAATATAATAAGAAAGATGATGAATACTGTTGCTAAATGAATTTTCATAACGATCTCCCAATTATTTAGAAATACTTCATCTTTTTATCACGCACTGGAAATAAGATGCTGAACAAATTTCGAATTGTAAATGAGAAAATTATCGTACAACAACCATTATTTTTATTATGATTGTTCATGTTACACTGAAGTTTATTGAGTTATTGTTTCCCAAAACAACAAAATAGATAATAAGAAATTTAAACACAGCTAAATAACATATTTGTGGATTAAGAACATCATTTAACTTCATACTTTTGTTTTTGTTTCAAAAAATCACCCCCTTGTCAGTAAAACTCTGACCCCCCCCCCTTGTCAGCGAAATTTCGTCATCAGCTCTACCCCTCTGAATCCTAACGCATATTGTTGGGATCAGAGACGTACACTGGAGTGTGGGGGGCATAGGGGCTAATGCCTCCCCGACGATCAAAAATTTATTTTTTTAATGCAAAAAAAACTATTTTTTTCAAATTGACATTTCGAAAGAATATACCTTTATGTGTTATTATAATCAAAATTTCTGTTAATTTCATTGCTATTTGAAGGCTATGAACTCAAAAAATTTATCTTTAATAAATTCATTGCGACCCACCCTCTAAGCCATATAATGATGAATCGTACGGGGGTTATCTGAGGAGGCCCCTGCGCTCCTCAAACCTAATTTTGTAAAAATGAACTAAGCGGCACATTAATAGATTGCTTAAGTGGCCCGTGGTACAATTCCAGAGCATCTTAGCGGCCCATGGCACATTTTAAGATCACTTAAATAACCCGGAACACAGTTCCAGAACACTTAAGTGATCCGTGATACATTTAGAGATCCCTTGAGTGACATGTGACATAGTTTTAGAGCACTTAAGCGGCCCCGTGTGTGGTTCTACACCACTTAGGTAACCGTCGACACAGTTCCAGATTACTTAAGTGATTTGCGGCATAATTACGGATCACTTGAGTGATGCGTGGCACAGTTGCAGAGCACTTAAGCGTAGCGGACACATTTCCAGATCACTTGGATCCGCGAAACATTTAGAGATCACTAAAGTGACTCTTTGAAACACTTATCTATAGGGGGAATGTTATTCAAGACTGCCCACAAACTATCGAAAGGTTTTCTCGTTTTTGGCGCATCGAATAAAAGATCCATTAAGAATATTTCATATTTTCATAAAGGGTGGTTGATGACGTGAACATTATCCAAACCCCCCTTCCCCCTTGTCATCAAAAGTCAGCGAATCGGAAACCCCTATCGATGCTGACGTAATACTTGAATGGCCCTTAATCATATTTTCGACTTCATGTTAACGAGGTTTGACCGTAGTTTAAAATAACACAAATTTATTAGTAATTAGGTTTTACATATAAAAAAAGAGATACAGAAGGATCCCTGATATTCCACCTGATGTGGTTCAGTCTTACGTCGTATAATACGGATCTCGCAAATGTTTGAGGTTTAGTGAAATAAAAAGCGTAAATGGTGAAAATTACGGTTATAGACGAAAGTTATTTTTAATTACTGCAAAATGCAAAAAAAGTAAAGATCAAATGCATATGGTATAAAGTTGAATAAAGAACTGTTATTTGCTAAGAGTTTGCATATCTGTGATGTATCTGCATCTTCTCCCATTCCTCCGTCACACACACACGTACACACAACTGTGAAACAGTTGGTAGCGAAACAAGACATTTTGCTCTTCGTTTTACTGCATCTAATTTTTTAAAGGATCATATCCACTATAAAACGAATAATTTCCACTTTGAGAATGCTAAATCCAACGAACTTTTTGCCACGATTAATTACCGTTATTATTAACTAATAATGTGGCCACTCCCTACGATCGCTGCTCTACGGGGCTAGCTCCCGTACTCAAGTCTCGTCACGTTCGCGGGTGTGTGTGGGGGACAACCCCCCCCTCCCCAAGTACCTACGTTTCAAGTACAACACAAAAGAATTGGTATTAAAACGTCAGAATACACGATCAGTTAATTATTGATGAATTGTGATAATTAGTTAATGAGTGTCAGGAACTAATAATAATGAGCTCATGATTGTTTATTAATGCGTTAAAAACAGGCTTTTACTGCTCGGAGTAAATGAATTAATTATAGTGGTTAATTTATTCATTAGGTAATTATTAAATTATAATTATTCAATAATTATATACAGTGGAAGCTCAGTTTGGTTGTAGTAAAATAAAAATATATAAATTTTTTTTTTCACTAGCTTATCAAATTTATGATGCAAAGTATTCAAGTTGTAGTTCCTTGTATCAAGTACTGTAAAGTATTGGAATTATAGTGCAGTTACACACATAACTAGTACATTTCCTTTTTTTAAAATCAATAAATAAAAGTATGTTAGTTAATCCAAAACTCGATTAATCGAAGCCTGGATACTCGACGTCCTACTCGACTTGTTTCCTTAGACTCTATTTGTCAGTCTAAAACTTAGGGTACTAAAGCTTAGAGTGACAATTCGATACCAAACAGCTTTTAGAACCTTGGCTCGAATATGATCCGATCCTCATGTTAAAGGTTTCACCATAGAGAGCAACAGACCCTATATCAGTACAAATATTCAATCATTTACACCTCACAATTAAAAATTTATAGATGGTTACACTAACTTTACATAAACACTAGATAAGCATACAGACTGTTAGATAGAGGTATTTATACACTCGCACTCCGCATTTATCTTGAAACTTGGTCATTTTATCCTGTAAAAAATGAAAAAAAAATCAATAGATTCAATAATATAAATGTCAACAAATGTTCATAAAATTTTATTTTCATTCAAATGTTACGAAGTAAATTTCCATCGGTATGATTGAGAAAGGCACAAGTTATCCTAATTAAAATGTTTTGTTTTTTTATCATATAAAAAATTTTAATATTTCCTTCCAATTCATGTTTCACGGAGTTCGCATCCAATTTCGTTCTTTTTACTAATATATTTCCATACTCAACTTTAAATTCAGAATCAACTATAGAAATTTTATTTCTTTTTTACAATTTTCTTGAAATACTTAGTTTAGAACTCGTTATATATAGAAGTTCATAAAAATAGATTATTTTTTTTTAGCTTAGACGTTTAAGAGAATGATAAAGCAACGTCCTTTCATATGAATTATTGACTTGATTAAAATGAATGTGGAATTGATCACAGAATAATGATTTCATTATCACTTTAAATTCTATATCGTAAAATAACTTGTTTTTATTATTGCTTTCCCGTGGTGGTTAAAAAAACGCAAACAGATTTTTCCACTCGTGTAATAAGCATGTTGTTGAACAGTTGGGTTAAGAAAATTCTATTAATATTGTTTATACCTCATTGTAATTACTTTATAGTAATAATAATATTAATGAATTAGTATTTACGATTTCAAATTTTACTCGTATATATTTTGAAAATTTCATGCAGTACTTGGTACTTAAGATTTTATTTTGAAATTGAGAGAGAGAGAGCTTCTATAGATTAAGTTAAAAGTGTTTTATATATCATATGGGAGTTCCGTCCTGCATTGAAAGCCATAAAAATCGAAAGTGTAGTATAATAGATATGTATCGAGAATGTATAATAAATCGTACACGAACACACAGCGAAGTTTGGCAGCCACGAGAGTGCGCTGCAGAAGCTTAGGAAACAGTTTTGATGATTGCCTCCTCATCCATCCCATCCCCACAGTTACAACAGGAGTGAAAAGGTAGTTTTAGACTGGAGCGCGTGTCTTTCTTATTCCGCGAGCAGATCGAGCACATGGTGAGCAGCCGGTGGACCATCGTTCGATCGTGCGCGACTGCGAAACTAATTCCTAGTGAATGGTCATGGAAATTTCATTGGCAGTAGCACGGACTTTATTTCGAGCCTCCTGGATTACTATTAGCAAACCAAGCAACTTCGTGTCGTGTGTGGCCATAATGTGGACTTTATCTGTACTCGCTCAAGGTAAACAAAAAAAAAAAAACCAAGACGTTTCATTTTTATCCAAATAATGTGATTTTTATCTTCGATTATTTGTTTCTATATAAAGAATGATACGTGTAAACATTTTTTAAAGAAATCAATATACCTCCCACGTCTCTTATTTAATTTACCTACGTTGAAAAATATTTTAATTTTGGGAAACATTCTCTAATAGGCTATATGAGAAAAAAACCTTCTTGAGTCTCAATATTTTATAATAGGAATTCTACTACTTCACCAAACACAGGCCATATCGCTATATTGCAATTTACTGCCATAATGAGATGGGTTGGAAATAAAGGCGCTGTCTATTGGTAGTCACCCCAAGTTCGTTAGGGAAAATATCATAGCTATATCCTCCCTTCGAACCCAGTACCGTCATAGCAACCTTCACGGTGGTAGACGAGCATCTTACCACTACGACAGTTCTACAAACCTTCGGAATTCTTGTTTGTATATATTCGGAAAATTCTATTTAAACGGAATTTCACGGAATGAATTTTCAACCTAATGGATAATAAGAAAAATACATTCAACAGGTGAAAAGAAAACAGGAACATTTCTTATATAATTCCTGAATGTTATTAAATTTTTGAAATACTATCGAAATGATTCTCTGAATAAATTTCTTCCCTTTATTGAGAAATTTTATTCTCTTCGATTGAAATTAACATTGATCGAAATATGATACGGGGCTGGACGGAGTCACGTTACGCGTGTGATTTCTATTAGAATATGGACTGAACCTTCGCTGTTTTCGTCCAAATGGCTCGTTGTGAAGGAAAAAAAAAAGACACGCTGGGAACAACAGATTGCTATTCCCCAAAAATTATGCATTTGTAGACACATAAACAAAAATATAAATTTAAGCAAATCGTTTATTTTTAAGACAAAATAGTATATTTTTTCGCATAGTTCTATTTAAAAATTATCCCTCACTAACAAAATAATGGAGAAAAAAAATAAGTTACAGATGGACAAAAGAAAAACAAAGAAACAACAAAGATGAAAACAATAAAAATTTTTGTGAATCGGAATATTAGATCTTAAATTTTTTTCTGTAGCACATTTGGGAGTTTAACGTAAGAATAATGTAACGGAAAAAAGTGGAGCACAGAGAAAATATACTTATGGGCATTCGATTATTTTTACCATATCACGCAATTGAGTAAATAAAACTTTTTTTTTTCGGTCTTCAAAGATAATTTTTAGATTTTTATTGCCATGTTATCTGCAGCTTTGTGTATTTAAATAAATAAATAGAAATACCGATGACATCTTAGAGAAATTCCCTGGCTTATTGCTCGCGAGAATGAGATTTTTCTTGAATGGTTCATACAAAGACAATATGGATTTTCATGTTCCTTTGTTTGTAAATTTTAATTACCCCCCTATCCCCGAAATAATAATTTCTTAAATTACAAATTTTATGCTCATATATTTTAGATGGCTACTCTCATCGTCATATAATTTCTCAATTTTCAACCAGTAATTTTAGAGGTATTTTCCAATCACGACAAATGTCCCCCACACCACCTTTAGAGTTCCAGTAAAAACATTAGTTTTGAAAAAGTAAAAAATTGAATTATATTTGTATAATCCATGAGCTCTATAACTAATTTCTTCAGAAAATTTTACACGCACTGGCGTGTGGAAAAAATATTACGATCCACAGATTGTATATTTTTATATTATACATTGTTATATGTAATAGAAGAGTTATATTGAGTTATATCAAGCATTTTGTTGTGCTGAGGAATGGGATCTATTCAAAAAATTATTTAAGATGAAAATTATTTTACTAACTTAATTCATCAATAAAAGCATCCTAACGACTCTAAATAGTATGTTAGTCGATAAAATATATAGTGAGTATTATTTGTTATCAGATTTGTATTCAGATATATAAAATGTCATACGCCATGTCATACGGAGTTTGGCTGGAATGATGCGATGTGTTTTTGGATGAAATATACACCTAAAATTCCCAAAATGTAATAAAGTGTATAACTTCCCTTAACGGGCACTCCCCGTTAGCAGATACCTCCCGTTAACGGACACTTTTCGGATCCCCGGTTCCGTGGAATACGGCTTTGATGTAGTTCATTCCCCGTTAGAGGATAGTCTCGATAGCGGACAGTAAAATCAGGCAAAATAATTTTTTTTCGAAACTCTAATTTGTGATTTTTTGTTCATAAATCGAAAATTTATCATATTCAACGGTGATTATGTATAATCCCAAGATCGTATTGGTAAATATGATAATCCGTCAATTAATTACTTGATTAATTGAATATAAATCTGGTCCACGAAGATGGCTGGAAGAGATCTCGGTTACGAGTCCAGTGGCAAAGTCCTGGCGTCCAGGAAGATGCTGATTCCGAATGATAATGCTGGTTTTGTTTGCACATGTTCATAAGCGTGAAGAAAGCCAACATTACAAGATTGATAGTTGGTGTTATAAATGTTTTTATCATCTTTACACTTATTTTAATTTCACTGTTACTGCAAGTGTAGTTCAAGTATCATGTACGGGTAAAAATAATTAATTGGTTTAATGAAGAGAATATAACGAAACTTTCTTTATATCGAGACGATTGATAACTATGCATACCACCGGTGCATCATTTTTACACCCAGTAATAGGAACCAATGGCGACAGAAGCAAAACGTCGTATAAATGTGAAAGTCGTATAAATGAGGTTCTACTGTATATCGTACACCCACAATAGCGGACATTCCCCGTTAGCGGACAAAATGTATAGTCCCGTGGGTGTCCGTTATCGAGAGGTGCTACTGTATACATTTCGGACGTGGAAAAGTTTTTTAATTATCTAGCGATTTTTTTCCCGAGATATGACACATAGGACCGAGGAACGGTATGAAACTTTAAATTCGTACCTTTTTATGGAATACGTATTTCGACTGAAAAGGCTTCTAGGATGGTGTGAGAATTTTCTGTTGGATGAGAACAAACATTTTGCATGTACTGAGAAGCCAATGAAAGTGATATTATAAGTCGTTACAATCCTCGAATTACGAAAGAGTTACACATTTTTTTGCTAAGAAGTTATTTATATGAAATTTTCAAAGCGTCGATTCAACAATCGACGTTGCAAATATTGATATCATTTCTTAGCCTCTTCAAACCTGGGCCAAAACTATCCATTTAATTTTTTTACAATTGATTCATATTCACTGTGTCAAAATGCCCTTTAAAAAGAAAAAAAAATTGAAAAAACTTGATTAATTAATTAATTTGTGTCTATATGGTTACTAGGACCATTTTTTTGAGCTATACGCTCAATTTTTTTTATTCTCTTGCGTATGTATTTTTACCTTTTTTTTCATGAGCTTCAGGCAAGTCTAAATCATAGAAATATACTGTTCTGTATTTCTTGGTATGAGCGCAGCCGTTAAACACAAAATACGGCGAAAAAAAATGTTCAAAACCCCTCTCCTTAAAATGGAAACTAGGCACATTTCTACAATAAAACTTAACTTTCATGCAGCTAATTTTTTTTTCTTGTAATCTACAAGAAATTTTTTTGTTAAAAAACGGGGCGCGGTAGTGCAGGTCGATAAGAAACTCGCCTAAAGTACCAAAGGATGCTAAGCGGTGTCGCAAGTTCAATGCCCGGTTCGTCCTTGTCAGAAAACTTTCCTGACACAGGGGTACAACAAAACGGCGACATGACCGCAGAAAAAATTGCTACCTTATCGAGGGGTTAGCGTACCAACCTCTCGATGAGTATAAAAACAAGCCTGCCATTCGGAATCGGCAATAAATTGTATGTCCCTGTCTAAAATTAGCTCTCGCGTGCAGAAAATGACAGTGGTGCGACAAAAGGGATCAAATGAATGTTAAAAAACGCTCATAACCAATTTTAGATACGTGATTTGATCAGTTAATTTATTGTTGTATGACATTGTTCAAAGTCGATTAATTGGAGGTTGAGTTTTTTGAAAAAAAAAAATTAACGTAAGCATTGCATCATTGCAAGCGCTACAAGCCTACAAAATTATTAATTCAAAAACGCCTGTGTCGTGACAGATAGGTGAAGTAGAAATATGGGATGAATTAACATATGGAATACAATGAAGAGTTTATTTCATATCCAGAAAACTGAAATACGGTTTTGCATGAGAATTTTCAAAGATATATGCTAGCTGAGAGTTTACGCGATGTCAATAACCTGAGAGATATACAAATAATTTTTTTAAAGCTAATTTTAAAAAAAATTATTAAAAATAAATTTATATATATATATATATATATATTCAGCATCTTCATTTGCACCGAAGTTCATCATTTTAGCCGTTTTACGGATTAACATAGATTCGCTCATATTCAAGAGGGGTTCGGATCCCGTCATTTTGAAATGAAAGGTTCTACTGCATATATGAATATCGACTGATGTTTTTCTGTAGTTAAAAACACTCGTCACAAGTGCGTTCTTGTACAAATTATCAGTTGATTTCGTAGAGTTTTCTGAAGATTATCACTGACAAGTCTTCTATCCAACGTAAAAATATTTGACTTCTATAGAAATTCCAAAACGCCCCAGTATCTTATTTGTTATTATTTTTTAATTTAATTAAAGACATATAATAATGCAATTTGGATGTACGTTTTTCTAAAGCACATGGGATTTTTAATATTAGAGTTCAAGAATAATTAGAGTGAATTGAAATATTTCAAATACTTTGCGAAATTGGGATAAATAAAAATTAATTTCGAATGAAGTTTCATTTAGAGTTGCAGGATGTGGTGACATTCTGTTAGTCGGAGCCATTAATTGGTGCAACAGCCGGGAAGAAGGAAGGTTTCAAGACAAAGTTTAAACATTCTGATGTCCCAGTTGAGCTTCTATGAAAGTCTATCAAAAAGTGAACACTAGGTATATCATGTTCAAATAAACAGATAATCGACTTGCAAACTGTTTCCGGGTTATTAAGCCATGGTCTAGGAGATTTTCCTCCTGACGTTTCGCCCACATCTGTGGCAGGCATCATCTGAGGTTATTTGGACGTAAAGTCTCCGCGGCAAGCGAGAAAGGCTTCGTACATCTACCGTCATTGACTTGTTCTCTATATGCACTTCTGAGACTTGATCGATTCGATAGGTGACCTTCCGGATGTATGGTAAATAGGCTTTGGCTATCGGTAAAGTTTTGGAAAAGTTCAACATCAAGCCAATTTTCAAACCGACCAGAAACTTAGCACAATAGCTACGCTCGGCAAAAGATCCGCGAGACCCGCTGTGCATGGCAGGTGTCTACAGGATTCCATGCTCGTGTGGGAAAGTATTCATAGGAACAACAAAAAGAAGTACTGCTACTTCTGTTGGCTGGCAACCCATTTATTTCAGGAACATCAAAAATGTTCTCTCCTCCCAATAAACAGAAGTATAATTATTAGAAATCTGTGCCTGCATCTTGAATTTTTTTGTTTTTCTACAATAATTTTCTTGTATTTAATTTCAGGTATAGTGTTAATATACGCACGTATATTAACACAATATACTATGAGGTGTATATATAGATGTGTGTGTGTGTGTGTGTGTGTGTATATGTTTTTCTTTCCGTAGTACCTTCTCATTAGGCCATCTCCAGTGTTGGCCTGATTTATCCATCACATTCAGTGAAGTACCTCATTTACCAACTTTGGTAATCGTTGCTGGATTATATTTTAGCCTCATAAACTACAAAAACATAGACCCCCCCCCCTCTACCACTTTTTTATCTTCCTCCCTGATCGAAGGAATGACATTGGCTTCGGAGTCGGAGTCCTTTTCATACCAGCTGTTATCTGATTCTGCATATACAAAAGACTGCATCACTTTCACATGAAGAATCAAATATTTGAATCGTCTGACGAGTTCTTTTCAGCACTTTTTGTGCAAGATACTGGGATGCAGAAGGTACTGGGATATTTGCACGTAATGGACTCCGTAAGTCGAATGCAGAGATGATCTTTCCAGGAGTCACATCGATTCTTCTGTTTCTTGTCTACCCTTTTCTCTTTCAATTTAGTTCTTCACTGATTCAGGTGCTTTATAAAGTCTTCACTTACATTTTCTCTTATGGATTCATTTTGTCTCTCTTGAACACGTCCACATAATCAATTTAGAACTTTAGAACTATTTCTGCTTTCATTGTGTGTATTCCAGCTTTCTTAAATCTGAAAGACAGACACAAGTCGATTTTCCTCAACTTTCTTTTGTCACAAAGTTGCATTACTCTTCAGCAATTCACACACATTTTTTTCGAAAAATGCAAGAAAACAAATTCGTACCAAAATACTCCTTTTACCGAATTATTATAATAAATTATGTATTCAAATGAACTCACTTTGAAATTCATAGCTGCTCTATACAGGGTGTCCTGTGAGTGCTAATGCGACTTTTATTTCATCGACCATCCGTCATAGAGGTATGGTTTCAGTGTTAAAAATGCTCAAAATGTGTTCATAAATTACACTGTACTAGTTCTGAGAGTGAAAATACAGTGTGTCCTAAAATAAAAAAATCTAAATTTTATACGGTCCCTGTGATCTAACTTCGAATTAGAATGTTATTCCCGTGTCTTCTCTGAGCCCAAAAATAAAAATTCTATTCTTCCAAATGAAATATTCGCTGAGATATTCGAACTCAAAAATCGGAGAAAAGTAGAAACAAAATAAATTGGAAAAAAAGCGTTGTCTCTTAGTTTTTGCTGTTTTTTCTCTCAATTTTTGAGTTCAAATATCTCAATGAATATTGCAATTAAAAACATGGAATATTTTTTGCTGGACTCAAAAAAGACAGGGCAACAGCTTTCTAGTAGGAAGTTAGCGGACGGGGGAACGTATAATTTTTTTATTTTATTTTGGACACACTGTATTTCCCACTATCAAAACTGTACAGGGTAATTTTTGAATGCATTGTGAGCATTTTTAAAATTGAAATCATACCTCTACGACGAACGGTTCACGAGAGAAAGACTGCATTGCCACTTACAGGACACGCTGCATTTTGTGCATCAGCACTAGGAAATCACCCAACGCTCATTACTTTAAATAGCTTTACAGGACTGTTCTCGCGGTGTGCATGTACTTCTGAGAGTCAACAATAGTGAAAGAAGCTTCTGGGCACACTGTGCTGAAATATTTTCTTCCTCAACCCCTTCGGAAAGCCCGGCAAATTTGAAAGTGTGTTGTGGGGCAAACGTTCGCACTGTCGCAAACTTGCCCCGATAAAACTAATAACGGGATTTTTCGAAGTTCTACATTCTAGTTCTTTGAGAGTGCGACGCACATTTAAGAAATTTTAAATTTCCGTATCTAAAATTCTCGTTTCATAGGATTAACTGATTGTAATTTGGTGCATCTCGGCTTGAGATACGTACACTCGAATTCGACGAATGCGTGATCTTTCGGGTCATAGTTACGCAATTAGAGAGACGGTTGAATTTGCACAAAGGAAGGATTAGACCAACCGTTCCCGATTCATTAATTCAGAGATCTTATAAAGACATATTGACTATTTATTAATAATATGACGAACGAATTCTCTCTCTGTCTCACCTCACGGATGCGATCGGTTTTCATTTGGACGATCGTACTTCAAACTGTCAAAAAGTATTTATAATGTTTATCGTAATTAGTTTCATTATCCTTGGTTCACTTCCTTACTTATCTCTCTTCGATGTACATTTCCTTCTCCTTAAACCATATCATGCATTTCGACCCCTTTCGATAGATTTATTAGTCAGAACAACAATATTTCAGTATTTTGAGGAAGCCAGTTATTCCCCTCAGAATTCAGTTTCAATGAAAACTTGGTCTCTCGTTCGCCCAAACCTTGGTCAGTTTGATAAAGTTGACGTTATCGTTTTCTCGTTTAACGATTATTCGTTTCCAAAGCCGTCCTCTCGCTCTTTGGATGAATCTCGACGGCTGATTGAATTACTGTCATTTGTATATGCCCTGATCAAACTGTGTCGTGAATAGTCCGTGTTTGACTGACAATTTTGGATGACTAAAAGTGTGTTTTTAATCTCGGGATTTATGTGGTTGATACTTATAAGGCAAGTTATGAACAGTGTTATAGCATTGTAACGCTAAACTTTCTGTGTTTGTTTCTATAAAATGGCAGGCTTATACAATAATGCCACATGCGTCCGATGAAAATGTGATTTTATGCTTTACACATTTCACAATTATATGTGTGTGATAGATAAGTAGAGCTAGGGTTTTTATGACCTAAAAATTGCTTGAAAACGCTGCATAGAAAGTGCATTTATGCCATAAAAATATGCTCTATTAAAACAAGAAAAAGGACCTAATATTGTCTTCCGGTAAAATTAATTTCAGTGAAATGATGTTCAAATGAGTAGTATTAATACAGCTAGCTATAACATCCAGAGATGTCTGGGTTTTCTCCACGTACTGAGAGCATTAAATAAGTGGCAAACCATAGCAAAGCCTGAAATTCATTGTTAAGGAACCACGGTAACCAAAGTAAACATTCCAAAAATCCCACTGACGCCTTCGGCGTCCAAACCCCCCGCCCGCTTACAACTTCTCCAATGGCCCTAACTACTCGTCACATCTTTAATTATGAAGTAAAATATTCCTCAAGCACTGCGAATGCCTGCAAAATAGTCATTCAATTGTCAGTTTCCCTCTCTGATTTCGATAAGCAATACACTCCCATCATAAATACAGCATAATACTCAATCCACCACAATACATACGTGAAACACCACTATACGCAATACAGCACAATAAGTAATGCTCCACCATATGCAGTGCATCAAAAAAAAAGAATGCACCGCTATATGCGGTGTATCACAGCACGCAAAGCACCACCATCGGTAATAAAGCACAAAACGCAATGCACCACCATCGGTAATGCAGCACAAAACGCAATGCACCACCATCGGTAATGCAACACAATAAGCAATGCACTACTTTCAGCAATACAGCAAAATAAGTAGTGCACCATGATAAGGAATGCACCCACAATACGCAATATATCACAATACGCGATGCACCACAGTAAGCAATACAACACAATGCCGGATGCACCACAGTAAGCAATACAGCACAATGCGCGATGCACCACAGTAAGCAATGAGCACTGCGTTGCAATAAGCAATACAGCACAATACGCGATGCACCACAGTAAGCAATATGCACTGCGCTGCAATAAGCAATACAGCACACGATGCACTACAATATGGAATGCACCACTATATATTTTCAGTGCACCACAATGCAAAGCAATAAGCAATACAGCACACGATGCATTACAATATGGAATGCACCACTATATATTTGCAGTGCACCACAATTCAAAGCAATACAGTACAATATGCAATCCACCCCAATACCCAATACTCGATGTATCGCATCAAGCAAAGCACAATAATACGCAATGCACCACAATACGCAATAAGCACTGCATTACAACAAGCAATACAGCACGTTATGCGGTGCATCGCAATAAGCAAAGCACCACAACACGCATTAAACGCTGAATTACAATGAGTAATACAGCACGCTATACACTACAACATGCAATGCACCGTAATCAGCAATGCACCATTATTTCCAGTGCGCCACAATAAGCAATGCAGCACAATGCGCAATGAAAAGCAAGTATTCATCCTCGACTCAAAATGAAACCTGTTAATTTCCCCATGAAGAGATCTGTACCATGCCCCGCTCTGGGTACCCGGATGCTGTATGTTGAGAGCACTGGTGATGCATACATACCTCTGGGTGCATGCACAAAACTTGGTCCCTACAGGTCAAGCAGTTCCCGATGTGTTCAGGAGGTAAATGGAAACGACCCAAAATCGTAACCGATTTCCGAAAAATTGAATTTTCTGGATGTTATGCCGAAACTGATATTTGGAAAGAAAAGCGATTAGCCTCCTCCTGGAATCGAACCCGGTTCCCCTTGCATACCGGCCAAGCGCGCTAACCAATACACCAGAGACACACTTTTCAATTCCTTATAACACGCATTAGTGGCGTGAAGCGCTGAGTGGAGTCGTAGTAGCCTCCCTTGAATACAGCAATTTCCGCCAAATTTCAGCTAATTTCGCTTCGTAAAATTCTGTCTCTAGCTTAAAGAAAGAGGGAGAAGAAATTTTTATATCCACTAGGACGAATGTAAATATGGTCTGAGCACTAAAATCCTCCTTTTTTCATCCCTACCTAGTATTAGTCTTTCAGTAGAAAATGGGATGGCAAGGAAGAAAAATTACTTCGCATTGAAAGTACAGAAATATGCAAAATAATGACCTGAAATCAATAAAATTATGCTCTATCACGTAAACATAGTGGAAATATGCAAAGAAAAAAATTACAAAAAAATATACTATGTCATAAAATCCTCGTCCCAGTAATAAGTTTTAAGATCCACCGAGAGAATACTTGGAACTTTTAGATACAATCTATTATTTGTGTGCTAAATGAATTTTTGAATCGTGACTTTTCGTAGAGCTTTTTCTCCCAAATTATCAGATATTCGGATAACTTCGAGATGTTATTTCACCCATGTATTTTCCGAATGTGACAGTAGAAAAAATATTTTAATACTTTCTTTCAACTTTTGTCCTTAGTCAGGATTCCGAAACATGTTCTTGATGGCTATTTTGCTAACCGCGCACAGCCTGAAGCTATCGCAGCGGAGGCAGCTTATTATCATTTTACCTCCAAAGACATGTGGCTCTGCTAAAATTAGTTATTGTAGACGCTAACTGTGCATTTATGAAAGTGTATGGTAAGATACGTGTTCAAACTCTTCTACTAATCTTCCAAATTAGACGTGAGAAACCGGTATTTCGAGCATCATTTTTCTGAATTATATAGTACATACATTTGTGCACTTTATATTATTTATGTGTAAATAAGTAAATAATAATATTTTACTAATAAAATAGTTATATGTTACTAGATAATAGTTATGTTACTCGCTGTGGGTGAGATTTCTCAGAAGAAGAGACGGGCTGGCATTTGCGGCTTGAAAGCAGAAAATCACAGAAAAATTAATTTCACCTGACCACCAGTGCACCAAAAGCGGGTGTTTGAATCCGGGCTTTCGGGACGCGAAGTTGACGATACCCACATGTGCATACTTTGGTAGTTTTGGGTACAGTGTTCTTTTGTCCGTTTTGTATACATGCATGTAAAGTGTAAAGTAAACACTTCTAAAGATACAAGATGCTTCTGGAGGGATTCGAAACGATATAAGATACGTGAAAAAATATGTCTTCATATACTTCTCGGCAAAACTAGAAATTTTGTTGTATTATAATCATGCAGTCGGCGACGAAACATTTCATTTTTGTTAATTTGTATTATTTTCACACTTTAAAAGCGGTTCGTTTAGAAAATACTTGTGAATCCAATTATCCGAAACTTTTTAGTTTTCGTGAAAATTTATATCACCCACGGATTTTTTTCCAATGAAAATACGAAGACAGGTAATGCAAAGTAGGAAACGTTTCTGTTTGCAGAAATAATTCCAAATCTCGAAAAAAATATTTTTTTCAGAAACAGTTCGAGACTATTATTCTTTAGTATCGGAATTTTTAAATTTTTCACTTTAAACGATTTATCTTCAATTTGATTCTATCAAAAATGCCGATTTCTTTTTTTTGAATGTCTGAAAAATTCGAATATTTTTCTAAATCAAACTGTTTGAGTGTTTGGATATGCTTACATCACGTGAAATACAAAATTAAAATATACATACATATACACTCATGTCCATAAACTGAGGATAATGCCAGCTCCGGCAAATAAAGGTTCAGAAACAAAACAAACGTTACTTATTCATAAAGCCCATTTATTAAACAAAAGATAAAGAACAAAAACGATGGTGTATGTATGATACCATTCATAAAAACTACGATTTTTGCTCCCTAGAGCAATTGTAAAAAATATCTCCTTTACAAAAACTTACTATTACATGGTTGGTATGATGGTTAATACATTGTATGTCTCCTATGCGATGAAATATAGTCCGTACAACGCCTAGACATGCTGAGTATCAAATTATCGATCTGATCTTGGGGAAGATCACTCCACTCAGCAAGCAATGCTCTCCGAAGTTCCGATACACATGTAGGAGGTGGTTGATGAGCTGCAACTCGTCGGTCAAGCATGTCCCACACATGCTCTATCGGATTCAAGTCAGGTGAGAATGCTGGCCATTCCATACGGGTTACATCCTCAGATTCAAGGCATTCCTTTACGATGTTTGCTCGGTGAGGACGGGCGTTGTCATCCATAAACACAAATTCTGCGCCCATGGCACCTCTAAACAAACGTACATGTTGTTCCAGAATGATGTCGCGATAAATTTGGGCTTACATGGTTCCGGTTTGAACATGCATATCTGTTCTGGAACCCAGTATAATTCCATCCCAAACGAGCAATGCTGCACCACCGTAACGGTGTCGTTCAATGATGTTGTCTTGGTGGTAATGGGTACCTGGCGTTCTCCATATGAAAGTCCGACGTGAATCAGACTGCAAGCTAAACCTGGACTCGTCGGAAAACATCACACAAGCCTACTGTGACGATGTCCACATTGCATGTTCTCTACTCCAGGCTAATCGCTGCCGACAGTGAGTTGTCGTGAGCAGAACACATCTGACAGGCCTGCGAGCATATAGACCAATATCTCCCGAGCGTCTGCGCACGGTTTGCTTTGAAACTGTGGTGCCCGTAGCTGCAGATAGCTGACGAGACAGGTTGGATGCTGTGCTCCGTCTGCTTCTTGGTGCAGTTGCTTGGTCTTTTGGCAGTTACTGCCAAATACCGGTCTTCATTCGGCGTTGTAACTCGGGGGTGACCTGTACTGTAACGTCTACTGACATTTCCGTTATCTTGGAATCGTTGCCAAAGCCTAGAGATGACACTTTGGGCAATTCCAAGTTCCTCAGATACTGCCATCTGAGTACGCCCACTAGGCCGATAATTCTACCACGTAAAAAATCATCCACTTGCGTCCTCTGTGTCATAACTATTCGCTTATGGCACTGAGCACCTTACAGAACTCTTGTGAACAATTTTATTTCTTTGCCACCATTCTTTATTTACGCCCCCCCCACTTCTTACACTCGTCATTGTGACGTACTATCGCCATCATCTGGTGGTTTCCTGAAATTTGCATATCATTCTTGCAGATGTGTGTGATAATTTTACAGGTGAAATTTTTACTTTGCATTTCGATTTCCGTGTGATTCTGAATTATCCTTAATTTATGGACATGAGTGTATATATGTATATATATACATATATAAGTACGTCGTACAAAACGGAATAACTCAGATAATAGTGTGTTTGCAGTTTCAAATGTACACACATACTTTCACATATACACGCAGAATCAGCTGGTTTTTTTTTTTGAAAGAAAATTAATTAAATTCAAATAACTTTAAATAACTGTTTTTGTTAAAGTAGATTCCTGGTTCAATACAATTTTTTTTCTGCATTGAAATTAATTTCATTTTTGTGTTTTATTAACATTTTATAACTTTTTTATTCACCAAAGCTCCTAAAGATTTATTGGAAATGAAAGAATTCGGGTTTATTTAATCTTTATAATTTTCTTTAACTTTTAAAGTATTATTTATACGTACGAAGAGAAAATTCATTTAGAAATCTCGAGGGAATATTTTTTTCTTCTATATTTTCAGTGATACTTTCTCATATTCATGAATTTGAACAAAACATTTTTTAGAAAGGAATTCGTGAATACGATATGATATTATCAGTCTTCACCCTCTCCTGTATGCATGATTATTATATAATAATATAATAATTACTACAAATATATGTTTATTTTCCTTTTTAATACAAATACAAATACAAATACAACGCCACAACAGGCAAAATGCCCAACGAGGTGGCTGATAAAAAGATGCCCATAAAAATATGGATGTCATATGATTCAAAAATACAGCAACCCCATTAAAAATGCAATTAACACAAATTATAAACAATATATACACATGATAAAATATTATACAATGCCCATAAAGAATACTTATGGTTGTCTTATTCTAAGAATGGATAGCTTCTCGATTTACCCCAACATGTTTATCGTATTTCTTTTTAAACGTGTCAATTGTGTTACAATTTACTACCTCCGAGGGTAAGCTATTCCATTTATTAACAACCCTATTAGAGAAAAATTCCCTGCGACACCATAACCTTGCATTGTCCCTCACCAATCGATACTGGTGTCCCCTTGTAAAAGCAGTTGATTGGCGGTGTACTAAAAGTTCATGGTCCATCCTATCCATCCCATTGAAAATTTTGAACACTTCGATCATATCTCCTCGACACCTGCGTTCATCCAATGTAAACATATTCAAAAAATGAAGTCTCTCTTCATAACTCAAGCCCTGTGTGCCAATAAGGACACGTGTAGCTCTTCTCTGCACCCCTTCAATCAAGTCTATGTCCCTCTGTAGGTATGGTCTCCAAAACCTTACAGCATACTCCAGTCCAGGACGAACTAAGCCTCGAAAAAGCGGAAGAATGACTTTAGGAGAACGCGAAGAGACTTTTTTGAAAATGAGACCAAGCATTCTATTCGCTTTTTTGACAACCGCTGAACAATGTTCAGAAAACTTAAGTCGCTCGTCAATGAGAATTCCCAAATCGGTGACTCTAGTTGCATCCGGGATAGTGACACCATTCAACTCGTAAGATAACCATGGGTTGTTCGAACCAAAATGAGCGACCATGCACTTATCTACGCTAAACGTCATGCCCCATTCATTTGCCCATGCTGCAATCTTGTTTAAGTTGGTCTGGAGCAACTCCCTATCGCTTTCATTCCCGATTACCCCCATTAGCTTCACATCATCTGCGAATTTGCTAGTAATTCCATCGATACCCTGATCGAGTTTGTCGATAAAAAGTGAAAAAAGTATGGGGCCAAGGACACTTCCCTGAGGAACCCCACTTGTGACGTCTGTCCAACCAGAGAATTCCCCGTTCACCATAACTCGTTGTGACCTATCTCTTAACCACGATTCTATCCAATTCAGCAAGTTGCCCCCTATTCCAATCTCGTGTAAACGCTTCAAGAGTTTGCCATGTTGGACCCGATCGAATGCCTTCTGGAAATCAAGGTAAACAACGTCGACATTTTTGCTCTTACCCAAAGCCTTAGTCACGTAATCATAGAAGCAAAGGAGGTTAGTTACACATGACTTCCCCTTCCTGAACCCATGCTGATTATCCGACAATACATTATTCTCGTCTATCCACTTCACAAACTGCCTTTTGATGATAATTTCCAAAATTTTCGAGAGGGAGCTCGTCAAACTCACTGGACGATAATTAGACACCACTTCTCTACTACCCTTCTTAAATATCGGAACAACGTTAGCCAGTTTCCAATCTCTCGGGACGATACCCTCAGCAACACTACTCCTGTATATCTGTGCGACTGGCCCCAACAATTCATTAGCACCTTCCCTGAGAACCCTGGGATAGATATCATCTGGTCCTGGTGCTTTGCTTGCACATACATTTCTTAGAAGATTTAGAACCTCCACGTCTTCTACTTGAATATCGTTGAGGGTTTTATTACCCCATGCAACACCCGTATATCGAATATCATTATCTCCATTAAAAACAGACGCGAAAAAGTCATTGAAAGCACTACACATGCCTACATTGCTCTCTACCTTAGAGCCTCCTATCGAGAGGGGGCCAACTGTCCCCTTACATCCATTATTGACGTATCGAAAAAATGATTTTGGGTCAGAGCCAATGTTATCTGCCAACCTAGATTCAACTTCCTTTTTACTATCCCTTATCGCTTTATTCAACAGTCTTCTTTTATCAGTAAACAATGATAGGTCACCACGTCCACTTTTATACTCTCTGAATGCTCTTTTCTTTTCAAGATAAAGGTTCCGCACGCTATCCGTGAACCATAGAGGGTGTGATGTACAAACACGCTTTTTTTGAACAAAGGGTATGACGTCGTGCAAAACAGAGGACAGCTTCGTACTAAATTCTTCCCATTGACTTACCACCCCTACTGATTCCAACCGGTCTTTGAAAACTTCCGCTAACCTTCTTCTCAAAACATCAAAGTTAGTTCTCCGAAAACAAGGAACCAGTCTTTTATTATCAACCTTACCCGAGGAAAAGTTACAGTGAAATCTGACGATACGATGATCACTGGAAGAAAACTCTTCCCCCACCGAAACATGCTCAACTAGATCCTCAGAACTAGTAAGAACTAAATCCAAAATAGCAGTACCCCTAGTGGCTTCTGATACATACTGATACAAAAAATTTTCGAGCACCAACTTAAGAAAGTCTCTTTCATACTGATTTCCAGATGAAAGGTTCTCCCAATCAATACCCGGGTAATTGAAATCCCCTAGTATGAGAACCCTCTTTCGCTTACACATGTAGGAAATTTCATCATGCATTTTGGCAATGTAGTTTTGATCCCTATTCGGTGGAATGTAACAAACCCCAACAATAAGCTTATGACGTCTTTTGTTCTCAAGTTCAACCCATATGGTTTCAATATCACTTCTCTGCACGTTACACTCTCTAGCCTTCAAACAGGATTTCACGTATATCAACACTCCACCCCCTTTCCTATCAGATCTATTTCTCAAAAAAGTATCGTATCCTGAGATGTGTAAGAAAGATTCATCCCCATCCTTTGCCCAAGATTCTGTAATGGCTATAAGATCCAAGCCCTTCACAACTATCATAGTTTCTAAAAAATCTTTCTTATTACCCAAGCTCCTGGCATTTATTAACACACATTTTAATTTGCCGGGTGGTTTGTTGTCAATCGAGAAGCCATCCAAGTCAGAGGTGGGTAATTTCAAGTCAGTACTGTTGTGATTATCATTAACTAACCCGCATTCCCGACTACGTGGTCTGGGAGTAAAAAACCTGACCTAAGACTATCGTAAACCTCCCAGACCCCTCTCTTATTTAGATGGATCCCATCCGAACGAAGCCACCTATCGGTAAATGCGGGAAGCTCCAAGAACGTGACCCCAAGTGAGGAGCAAATGTCCTTCAGGCCTATATTGAATTGGTGGATCCTACTCCTATATCCCCTACTACCCCTTAGCAGCACTGGAATCACTGCCACATCTGAACCCCCCTCCCTAGCGGATAATAGTAAATCCCGGTATTCTGACAGAGACTCACTAATATTCGCTCCTACCTGATTTGTTCCCACCCACAGAATCACCCGCAAGGGCAACTTTCGGCGATGAAAAACGTCTCGAACGTTGCCAATCTTCCCCCCAGGAAGACAACAGCGCTCGAAACCCCGAAAATCCCTACACACTCGGTTCCCAAGTTCCCTAACCATAGAATCGCCGATGATTAAACCCCTATCACTATCCCCCTCTACCTCATCCACGACCACCCATTCGCCCTGTAAAATGTCGTTGTTCGTGGAGATTGCTTCTTCATCAACAGGTGGCTCGACGACCAGAGGCTCCGTTATAACCGGGCCCTCTAGCACCCTAACTTTTTCCCGTAAATCTTCGACCTCGAGTTCCAGCCTTTTCCTAACCAAGCACCCTTTACAATTGAAACTATCAGCTACTATACCCCTAGACCAGGGAAACCTCCCGTCGCAATCTCTACACAACACTTGTCGAGGTCGAGGCATACTAACACTATTGCTAAAGCTAGATAATAATAATAATACTTAAAAATAGGAAAATGAAAACGTTAACTGGAATTTAAAATAATGTAAAATACATTACTATGCAAAATATACGTAAGAGATTATACGAAAAAATTACGTAAAGTAGAATGCTCAGCACTAAATCAAGAAGAATAAAATAAATATGTATATAAAGAATACAACACCCTCTAAAAAAAGTATTAAGCTACGAAGTACAATTTATACTTATTAGAATTAGCTAACTATCTCATCACACTTACACTACAACAATAGGCCCAAATAAAAGGAAAATTGGAATAAAAGGAATGAAAACCAATAATAATTGGTAATTCATTCATCTGATCAGTATCATTGTTTTTTTACCCGTAGTAATAAAGACTCGAGCATGTATGAAAAAAACGTCATTCGAACACATACACTGGATAGAAAATATGCAAAATTTAGTCTTCACGAGTATATCAGTAAATAAGATAATATCGTTTGCTTATTTAAATAAAAAGTGGGGAACGTAATATAGTGCAGATAAATAAATTTGATGATGACTTTAGACGATCGATAGTTCTACGCTATAAGTCACGTTTACGCTGTAAATCATTACGCTAAGTCTATCTCAAAAATTTTTCCTTAAATTTTAAACTAATTTATGAACATTATCTGAGTTTTTTGTATTGAAATGTATGCAAAACCTGTGTGTTTTTCAAAGGTTAGGCGTGAATATTTTCCCCGGACAATTGGGTACTGTCGCGATTTACAAATTTTGTGATGATTTTAGACGAGATGGGGTTGGGAGCTGGAGAAAAGTTTCTGGGTTTCGTTAACACGGATGAATGTATACATATTAGAATATATGCATATTTTAAAGCAATTGCGGGTCCCATGCCATTATATACACAGGATACAAAAAAAAAAAAAAAAAAAAAAAAAAAACGAAATGAGAGTTTTATTGTGAAATATAAAATATCCATTGGATCGAGTAATCTCGCTTGACACCTTATTGGTGAGCAAATGGGTTTAATAACTTGCGGACTAGAAGCCAGCATCGGTTTTATTGGGTTGAGTTCACTCGCTTCAGTGGATTTGATGAAAATATACAAAATAGAAATATTGTGTTGGGGAATATATGCAATTAGGGATCACCCGTATCATCTCGCTTAGTACCTTATTCTGTATAAGTATATCGAGTGTACAGTACATGTATTTTAGATTTTACTGGTTTATACAAATACAAGGCCAAAATGACAACGAGGTGGCTGAGGCTTTATGTAGATTAAGGAAAATGTAAACTACCTTCATATTAAAAAAGTAAATCTAATGCAATTCATAGAATATTCTATGTTTCTTGGCAATAAAAATTGATCAAAAATCGTTTATCTATGATATTGAATTGAAAGAGAAATATGTTACTGTATCTTGAAGAATAACAGAATGAAAGAGTCGTATCATGTGACAAAGGCATATACGATTCATCAGAGATACAGATTTCGGGAGATTTTGAAGGAAAAAAAAAGGAATAATAATGATCTCATGGGGGATTTTCAAAGGAACTTTCAGAATAAAAAAAAAAAGTAAATAAAAGATCCAATGGTTTATATTATAGTAGTAGAGACAATGCAAGACAACTCATTTCATACCGACTTACCCGGTAAAAATCCTTTTTGAAGGAACCTTAAGCAATACGCGGCGAATCATCGTAAAATTTCGACATTACAAGGGAATATAAAAGAAAGAAAAAAGGATTTTTTGAAATCACCAAAAGCTAGAGAATATGTAACACGGCAAGTAAAACATATACAACAAAAATGTATTTTGTAATAAAAATCATGAAAGGGAAGGAAATATAAAAGAGGATTTCCAAGTTTTAGAAGGAAAGAGGAATTTTTTTTCGTGACTTTTACCAAAAAAGTGGGATTTTCTTTTGTTGCTCCATCCTTTCGTTCGCTCTCACCAGCGACCAACCGACCACCTTGTTCACCTCATCTTGTTCAATTCAAGGGGAAATCCGGAGTTTGGAGAAATGAGACCACAGAGTCAAGGAGGAAAAAAGGAATATATTCCGACTTCATAACTTGGCTTAAATCCCCCAAGAACTATAAATCCCCCGACTACCCGTTCCTCTACTTTAGGGATAACCCGAAGGCTTTTGGATTTCTCTCTAATGATCGGTGGAATTCTAAGTAATGATTGAAAAAGAATTCCACAGAAATTTTTCTTCTTTTGTCGTCGCTTTTCATCGCACACATACTTATATTATACTCCATACTTCTTCTATTTTACTTTAGTTCTTTTTTGTTTAAATCTTAGGCTCTTTAGCTTATGCCTCGCAGCTGATTTATTTTACTCTCTTTTTTTAATATTAGTATTATTTTATTTTAAGTTTATAATATTACCGTTTTTCCTCCGTAAAGAATTAATAATGGTAATACATGAGAGATAAAAAGGAAATTTTTGTTATTCAAGGCATAACTTTTCTATAGATTTTCGAAAGGGATTTTCAATATTCTCGTTCCCTGTTCATTCACTTCTTTACTTTTCATATGTCTTACTGAGGGCAAGAAAAAAAAAATCTGAAAGTATTTCTTAAGTTTTCAATTTTTCAGAGAAATGTGGAATGATTTTTTTCCTACAATCTGCAAATATGTGTGAATGTAAATAACGACAAAACGCAAATTTTTCCATCGAGTCGATTGTTCAGAGATTAGTTTATTTGAATATAGAGCAGAGGGTTCCTACTTAATCTAAAAAATAATAATAAAATACAGTCATTGGGGGGGGGGGGGTGAAGAAACAACTTATATGTATGGGAGAGCAAATGTAGAAAACGATCCTATTAACCAGTGGTTCTGAACCTTTTTCCGACGTCGCAACCCTCAGTGCACCCCCAGTCACCTTCCCGGAACCCCTTGGAAAATGTGTTGTCAATTTGTTAGAAAAAATTTTTCTTGCTACTGATTACATAAATTATGCACTAATTGTTAACATATGAACTTGAAAAATAATTGCAAAATTAATTTTTTCAAAAAAAAAATTTACACGGTGAAATTACCAATAAATAAAATTAAAATTACTTGTCAATTTTCACTGCTGATTTTTCATAAAATTTTTAAAATTGAGGCTCTTTCTTTGAAAGAGCTACCCACAAATCACTAATAAAGTGATTGCTTGTTGTTTTTAATCAGCACTTCAGAAAAGTGAAGAAAAATCAGAATTTTGAGATTTCATTTGAATAAATGACTACTCCACTATCGCCATATATAACTACTCCTTATCGCTATATTGCGATTTACCGCAGTTAATGAGATGGGTTGAAAATGAAGACGTTGGTGGTCTCGCCTCAAGTTCGTTAGCGAAAATACCTTATCTAATTCCTCTCTCGGTTCGAACTCGAGGCCCTGACAGCATCTTACCTCCACGCCACTCGCGCGCAGTGAATGCACTGGCTTGAATAAATGCGCTGGCTTCCACTTGAATAAGATAATATTTTATTTGAATTATCATCGTTCAAGAACTAGGATCAAAAACAAATGAATTTAGAACTGCTAACCGAAAAAAAAAGTTTGAAAAAACATTTAAAATTGCATATACTAAATAGATAGAAATTGTGTTCTCTTTATACAGGGCATATACAAATTTCAAGTGACATATTTCTGTGAGCGAAAACTTGAAAAAAATTATGTCAAAATGTACAATTCCTATTTTTGTAAAGAGTTGAGGAATTCTATTTTTCTCTCATTATTTTCAATCTTCCTGAACAATTAGTGAAAATGTTGCAAGTCCTTTCCTTCTAACATCCCGAAAATTCTTCAGCGATGCTGGCACTCCTGATTAAGAACCAGTGTTATTATTAACGAACAGCGTCGAACGAGAGGTTCGTACGCGTCATTCGGGCAAAACGTGCCTGACACACACAGGAAAAAATGGGGGCAAAAAGAAAACATGAACGAAACGCTTCATATATACGCGGACAAGTCACGCCATCTGGAGGTGACACCAGAGGGGTTTATATGTGTAAACTTGTATATTTCCAACAGTCTAACTCAGTAATAACGATAGTCAAGGGGTTTACGGAAAATTCACCGCCGGAAAATTCACCGACCAACAATTCACCGACGACAGTTCGATGCGAGTCAGTTAGCGAGGGAATGAGCGATTGAGTTACTGAGTGAGTGAGTGACCCAGTGAGTGACCGAGTGAGTAAGTGATTCAGTGAGCGAGTGGGTTACTGATTCAATGAGCGAGTGGGTTACTGATTCAATGAGCGAGTGGGTTACTGATTCAATGAGCGAGTGGGTTACTGATTCAATGAGCGAGTAAGTCAGTCCGTGAGTGAGTGAGCGAGCTGCTAAGTGAGTGAGTGATCTATTGAGTGAGTAAGTGCCATGTCCTAAAGATATGGCGGAAAGTTTAAATAATGACTTTATGAGAAGAAATTCAGATGATACGGATTCGGGTTGCTGCATTTCTGAAATATATGACATCCATATTTATTGTGGGCATCTTTTTCTCAGCCACCTCGCTGGGCATTTTGCCTGTTGTGGCCTTGTATTTGTATAAATTACAAATTGCTGTTGCCCAATACAAGATAGTATATTCAACTAAATTCCATTAACTCGGTTTTACTCAGAAACTTCTAATGAAATGTTAAAAGGGATAATAACAGAATTAAAAGATAATAAAGTAAGTGGATACGCGATGAATTAACTTCCTAAAAATGCTTAAAATCATCTCCTGTTATCACTTTGATGTTATAAAAAGCATCGCTGATCATCAGTAACCAATGGATTTTTTTTATGATGAGCTATGAAACTATGAACTATGATGAACGTGAAATCGCTGTTACCCGCGATTTCACGTGATGAACTTTCAGGAATCCCGCCTTAGTGCGTATCTAGTATATGTACTCTATATTTACTATATACGTATATATATATACTTCCTATGCAACGGAAATTAGTGACGATTTTTTTATTACGGGAGTCGGTGACGTTTTTTGAGTGATGGAAATCTGTTACGTTTTTGTGTTACGGAAGTCGGTTACGATTTTGGGGTCAAGTTTTCATTTAACTCTTGCATATATCGGGACCAAGTAATGTGCATGTACCCAGAGTTTCCCACATCCTACGGCAGGTCCCCTGAGCTGAAATAGATTTCGGGCCCCCAAACCAGCTTTTTCACGGGCCCCCTCTGTGCTTAATTTATAGTGTGAAAATATCAAAAAGCGATAAGAAACGTTCCGGCCCCTGTCAGCCCTGCCCTCGTGGGGGTCATGCCGAGAGGTATGTATACGTAAAATATACATATATCACCAGTGCTCCCAACATACAGGGTCGGGGTACCCGGGGGATTGCACATATACCTTCATGGGGAAGTTAAAAGGTTTCATTTCCAGGGGTCCTTGCGATAGTGGAAGCCCAAGGTATATCCAGTCTGGGACCCCATAAAATTTGCGAATTCGGTCAAGGGTAATTGCGTGAGGAGGGGGGGGGGCTGGATTTTATTCGTTGGTAAAATGAATATTTGCAGTGGCCCTCACAGGGGGATGCCCGATTGGCTTCCGAGTCAGCGGTCTCGTTTCATTTTGGGGGCACTGGATGAATCTCATTCTTTTCTGTCGTTTAACATTGTAGAATTTTCAACAGCGGAAGCCCGAGATAAATCCAGTGCCTAGGTGCCCCACTGAATATCTGCGTATTGGATCCCCGTTACTGGATGTGGGCCCTGGATTTTATTCGTTTTAAAATTGATAAAAATTAAAAATTTTCGTGGCCACTCACAGGGGGTATGTCCGACAAGCCTTCAGGTCGGGGCCCCATGGAAAAGTTGATAGGTTTTATTTCGGGTGTCCCTGGATGAATCTCATTGGTTTTTGTTGTTTAACATTGTAAAATTTGCAACACATCGGTAGCCCGAGATAAATCCAGTCAGGCCCCCCCACTACAATTCAACGAATTGGAGTTTGGGGACCCCCATGGGGGAGTTTTCTGGGGTTACTTGATGAATCACATTTGTTTTTTGTTGCTTTATTATTATAAAATTCGCTTCTTCTGTAAGCTGGTGCTTTCACGTCTCCCTTTCCATAGCACGCTGATGAAGTGGAACGAAATAAACAAGATATGTTATGAAGAGAAAAGGGGGGGGGGGTTGGCCGCCAAAGGTGGTAGGGGGGCAGAGCCCCCTAGTACTGTATATAAAATAACTGACTGATTCATCATCGCCGAGCCAAAACCGCTGAAGCTGTAAATATCAAATTTTGTGAATAGTTTTTTCACGACGTAAAGACTCACTACTCACTAAGAAACGGTTTTTCCATATTCGACAACCTAAGGGCGTCATAAGAGGGGAGGGGGGAGGGGGGGTCAACGTTGAAATCATGCCGAGCCGAAACAGCTGAAGCTATAAATATGATATTAGATCAATATTGTAATATAGACTCATTGAGAAGGGATTTTTAGAAATTCAACCCCCTAAGGGGGGTTTCAAAAGTTATATGGAGCAATCAGCACTGAGCCGAAGTCGCTTAAGCCATAAATATGAAATTTAGTTAGTATTATATTTTATAATGTACATATACACTAAGACAGGATTTCTGAAAGTTCATCACCCATGGGGGTTATGAGGTGAGAGTAGTTTTGAGATTGCAAAATCCACGCGAGTGAAGCCGCGGATAACAACTCGTAATAAAATATAATGCTTACTAAATTTTATATTTATGGCTTCAGGGATTTCGGCTCTGTGATGATTACTCCATATAACCTTTGAACCCCCCCCCCCTTTATTAGGGGGGTTGAATTTTGACATTTGACTAACAGTCTTGGAATTAAAACGAACATTCGATTATGTTGATTTAAATATTCTAACAAATACAAGATATACGGAAGACTGGATGTTGTGAAGATATTTATTATTTCAGATGTTTATTTTTTAAGGAAGGAAAAAACTCATCTCTGCCTCTACCGGGAGTCGAACCCGGGTCCCTCGATTGCCGGACGAGTGCTCTGACCACTAAGCTACAGAGGAGATAGAGATTTTCCTTCGCTAGAGCGTATATATGCCGAACGGAACCGTGCAATGGACGGTGAACCGATCAGCTAATAGCTCATGGACGACGAGCCACCAGATGGCTATATATATGACATGAATGTCGCTCTCCACTTGTTAATACAAGATATACGGAAGACTGGATGTTGTGAAGATATTTATTATTTCAGATGTTTATTTTTTAAGGAAGGAAAAAACTCATCTCTGCCTCTACCGGGAGTCGAACCCGGGTCCCTCGATTGCCGGACGAGTGCTCTGACCACTAAGCTACAGAGGAGATAGAGATTTTCCTTCGCTAGAGCGTATATATGCCGAACGGAACCGTGCAATGGACGGTGAACCGATCAGCTAATAGCTCATGGACGACGAGCCACCAGATGGCTATATATATGACATGAATGTCGCTCTCCACTTGTCCATCAGCTAATAGCTCATGGACGTCCATGAGCTATTAGCTGATCGGTTCACCGTCCATTGCACGGTTCCGTTCGGCATATATACGCTCTAGCGAAGGAAAATCTCTATCTCCTCTGTAGCTTAGTGGTCAGAGCACTCGTCCGGCAATCGAGGGACCCGGGTTCGACTCCCGGTAGAGGCAGAGATGAGTTTTTTCCTTCCTTAAAAAATAAACATCTGAAATAATAAATATCTTCACAACATCCAGTCTTCCGTATATCTTGTATTAACAAGTGGAGAGCGACATTCATGTCATTCTAACAAATAAAAACACTTCTCAGCAGGCAAATGAGGTAATGTACTATATTGGTTTAAAACATATTACTACAATAGGAAACAAGCTGCCATAATAAATGGTAAAATCAGCACATTTGAAATATAATGAAAAAGAGTCCCACAAGGATCGGCCCTTGGGTCATAATTATTTCTAGTTTATATTAACGATTTATGTAAAATTAAGTAGAACGGTAAAATAATTTCATTCGCAGATGACACAAGCCTATATGTTGAAGACGGGGGTAGATTTAGAGCTCGCTGTTGGTAGGGGTGATTTTACAAATCTTTAAAAATCTAGTCTAAGCACCGGTGACCACATGTCCTGCATTTTGTCTCGTATTTTCCGTGACAGTCCGGTTTTTCTAGTTTTTCTTCTCCATCCAGACTTTTTGAAAAATGTCACGGTTTTACTCGTTTATAGTCGAAGTTTTCTTGAATTTGTTGTTTAATTTTTTGTTGCAATATTACCATATAGAAGTTCCGAAAATTTCATAAAATATCGCATTTCGTTTGAGGGGAAATCTAAGGAGAACACCTACATCCAGTAGTGGATTGAAATTGGTTGTTGATGATGCCACACCTAGTAAAACCAGTATTTTAAATACAGTTAAACTCGGTTATAACGACATCAAAGATTTCGCGGGATTTCGGCGTTATAACCGAGTCTGGCTGTATTGCTTTCACTTTTAGAATATTGTTCTAGAGCTCTTTTAGTTATTTTCTAACATTTACCGGTGATTATGTATGATCCCCACCTCATATTAGTTCACTACGACGCAGTTCGTTTTGTAGAGGCCACATAATTATGTCCTACTACTGATGCTGGAAAACAAATTAATGAAATAAAGTGAATATAAAGATAAGTTTAATTTTCTCAATCAGCAAAACTTGTAAAAGAAAGCCATAGCCTCATATTGTTTAAAATTATATGCGTGAGTTCAAAAATCGTATGAAGTTATCTCGTTTTAAACATCCAATTCTTGGACATAAGTGGACTCTTGGGTGACAAATAACATTTTCGAAAACTGAAACTCACGGAACCACAGCTTCAAAAAACGATATACAAAATGGCATTCTTTTTGGGCAATGTTAGAGGAGTATTTTAGAAGGATAATTTTCACACAGCTTTCATTACATGCATATTTAATTGATAATTTTCAATCAAAACCTACAACATTTAATTAGTAATATCTGACATAATTTTCATTCAAAACATACAGTATTTATTTAACAATTTTCGACATGATTTTCTTCCTTACATATTTATAATTAAAGGGTTCTAGTCTACTAATCTAGAAAAACAGATAACACGCAAATGTAAGAAAAAACGGGAGAAAAATATTCATTTCTCACAAATATTGATATCATAATTAAAATGATACATTATGAGCTATACTTCTCAAATAGTCTTTAATGTCACATCCTTGATGATACTTATCAACTAAATTCTTTAATCTCTGCGCAGAGTCCCGGTATTTCTTTCTCCTAATCAATGTGATGGTTTTGTCCACTTACAATTTGCTCCATCCGAACTTCATTCAAACTCTGTTCTCTTTTTATGGCACCGATGAACTTCCATATATCTGGGTGGTGAGCAGATAATTGACCATTCACTCACTCCCTCACTTGCCAATTCACTCACTCCCTCACTTACCAATTCACTCACTCCCTCACTTACCAATTCACTCACTCCCTCACTCACTAACCAATTTACTCGCTCGCTCAATCACTGACTCACTCGGTCACTCAGTCACTACTGGATCACTCACTCACCCGCTCAATCACTGACTCACTCGGTCACTCAGTCACTACTGGATCTCTCACTCACCCGCTCAATCACTTACTCACTCGGTCACTCAATCACTTACTTACTCGGTCACTCAGTCACTCATTCACTCGGTCACTCAATCACTTACTCGGTCACTGGGTCACTCACTCACTCGGTCACTCAATCACTTACTTACTCGGTCACTCAGTCACTCATTCACTCGGTCACTCAATCACTTACTCGGTCACTGGGTCACTCACTCACTCGGTCACTCAATCACTTACTTACTCGGTCACTCAGTCACTACTGGGTCACTCACTCACCCGCTCAATCACTTACTCACTCGGTCACTCAATCACTTACTTACTTGGTCACTCAGTCACTCACTGGGTCACTCAATCACTTACTTACTCGGTCACTCAGTCACTCACTGGGTCACTCACTCACTCGGTCACTCAATCACTTACTTACTCGGTCACTCACTCACTCGGTCACTCAATCACTTACTCGGTCACTCAATCACTTACTCGGTCACTCAATCACTCACTCGGTCACTCGGTCACTCAGTCACTCACTCGGTCACTCAGTCACTCACTGGGTCACTCACTCACTCAGTAACTCACTCACTCACTCCCTCGCATTGAACTGTTGTCGGTGAATTGCTAGTCGGTGAATTTTCCTAGCGGTGAATTTTCCGAACACGTAGTCAAGGCACCGCAAAATTATTTCGTTATAACTAAAATATGTTGAAACCGAGTTTAAGTTACTGGTTCGAAATATATTATCAGACAGCACCATGAAGTCGTTATACTTCATCCTAGTATAATTAATGCAGAAATAAACTAAATTCCTCCCCATTCTTCCCAAGGGATGTTATTGGTGTACAGAGACGCCGAAAACCTTTTTTAATTTCTCCAAACATTCAATATCACACAGTCCAACCTCATTAAGAGGTCACTCTTGGGGTAGCAAAAATATGACTCAGTGAGCGGAGTGACCCAATGAACAGAGTAGGCATCATCGCTACCTCCTCCCCCTTCCTATTGATAAATTCATGCACTTTAAACAAACTGATCATTTGTCAAACGAGTTCAACCTTGGAAATTTTTAGATTCAAGCTACTCTTGTATTAGTTTGTAATATTTCTTTCAATTTTTCGCTCCGTCCGTGATCGTGAAATTTCACTAAAAATCAAGATCAAGTAATTTTGGCTATATATAGTAGATTTTTTTAATAGTTTTTATGCAAAAAACTTTTCCAGTGTAATAACAATAAAATAACAGTTCAAAACTGTCAGCATTTATTGAAACAAAAATTAAATTTATCAAACGCTATAATATAAAATTACAATTATAGCAACTACCAAGTGTTTCGTATGGATGAGACCAAAACTAAAAAAAAAAGTTATGTACAATTTTATAACAGCTCCACAAGATTCAACATTATTGGTTTATTGCAAATTATCGGTGAGTGGCATTTGAAGTTCAGTGGTGGGGACGCGACTGTCACACTGCTGTCACAGCCATCTTAACGCAACCTTGGGGCCTTAAGTACCCATAAGACCCATATACAATTAAGCAGTCCTAGTGATGATGAGATTCGGTACCATGAGTTTTGAGAATAACCGTGTAAATAAATAGGCAGATATGTACTTCCTGTACGGTGGGGGAACCCAGTATATATTTTTGCCAGAAGCCCTATTAAGACTGTCATGCTCTCTCTCTCTCTCTCTCTCTCTCTCTCTCTCGTGCCCTATAGACCGGCCACTAAAGAGGGAAAAGTTTTGGCTGGCCACTCTAGTAGAGAGAGAGAGAGAGAGAGAGAGAGAGATTTATTTTGGTGTACAAAACACACCCAAAAGTCAGATTCGTCTTTGGATGAGATGATTAAACGTAAAATTGTAACGAGTGTTGTGCAAATTGATTGTGCAATACTCTAACATACAATGTATTATCGTTTAATTTGATCGCCCCTGTATATGGCAATAAAAATCTTTCAATTACCAGTTTTTTAAAATATTCATTTAAATAATATATTACATAATTAAAATTCAATTTCTATCATCTAAAATTGCCAATAACATTATTTTCAAACAAGAACACCAATTTCATTTATAATTGTGATGATATTCAAGAAAATTTATATTTGGCCGCCGAATATTCAGTAGTTGGCCAAAAAATTAGCCAAATATTCGATATTCAGTCATTCGGCCAAATCACTATTTGTCCCATACCTAATTTGAGGGTAGTATTAGACGTGTCTCTCTTTTTCTCTTTTGCACATATTTCAGACACTCACTCAAACACTTTATGGGCGGTTAGGCGTAACCTGCTTTAATTTTTGTAGAAGAGAAATGCGTCTTATGCACTGAAAACTTTCGGGATTAAATATTCGTTCTTTTGCATACAGAAATTAAGAACTATTAATTTACAAAAATTTTACATTTTCTGTTTATCATATATCAATCTTTTGAAAAAAAATCTTCTCTGGAAACCCAAGGATTATTTAAACTGAATTATAAGTGTGCAAAAATTTAATTAAATGATCTCTATTAAAAGTTCATTGATATACAAAACGCAATAAATTCATATTTTATGTATTATTAATTAGCATGTTAAAACTAGCTTCCGGCAAAAAGTCTTGTGGTCGTACATTTAATTGGTTTTGAACTTTTCTTAGGTATTGCTTCTTCTTTTTGGTGCTTAATTAGTTACAAGGAAAATTGGTTTTTTTTTTGAACTTGAAAACACGAGGGGGCAATTTTTTTTTATATATTTCTAGATTTGCTTGGAATTCCACTCAACAAGAAAACAATATCCCTCTGTATCAGAAACTGTTGAGAAAACACATTCACCATCATATAAGAAAGACAAGAGTTTCTATCGTCGTGGTTTTTTAGAATTTTTTTTCCTTCTTGATTTATTGTTATGGTGTTTTTTTTTCGATTTATCACCGTTGTACCGAATGATGAGATCATTAATAAAAAGATACCTTTCTCATTAATATCAATTTTGAAGCAGATATATCTTAATTAGCCAGAGACAAAAACTCGAAAATCCAAACTTACTCAAGATCTTTTTTTTTTTTTCAATTTTTTCCAACTTGTAATAATTGATCATTACTAACGCAAAAAAATTGAGAAAGCGCAGCGTTAGATTTCTACTGATTTCGATAGAGATGATCGAGATTAGCATTCTGATATGTAACATGGGTGTGTAAAGTTATAGCGTCATGGCCTTCTTTAGATTTTCATAAGCATTGACTATTAGTTACATTTATATACACCCTCCCGCCAATTTCAGGCACCAAAAATGGCTGTCTCACTTATCTCTATCGGGATCTGCAGAAATTTCCCGCTGCGTACCCATTGGAGACCCGGGTCGATAAGGTATTCGCCTATAGCCTATTATGCAAAAAAAAAAAAAAAAAAAAAAAAATCCACGTTTCGAAGTGTAAAATTCACAGGGATATTCGAATTCGAAAAACGGAGAAAATTTGGGAAAGAACAGTGTCAAATGCGGGTAAAACGGTTTTTCCGCATTTGACGCTGTTCTTTCCAGAACATTCATTTTTTTTTTTTTGGCATCAGGAGAGGCAGGACAACAATTTTTTAATTGGAGCACAAAGAGACCGTATAAAAATTTAATTTTTTTATTTTGACACACAAACATACACACCATAGGCGGAGATAGACTTGAAAGTTTGGGGGGGGGGGAGCACGATGATTATGATGTCAATTCATATATACGCAAATACATTAGATCAGTCGGCTTTACCTTTAAAGAGGGGGGGGGGCAATGCCCCCCGTATCACCGCCCATGACACACACACTATTTTCAGTCTCAAAACTGATACAGGATAATTTTTTACAGCCTTTTGAGCACTTTTTAAACTGGAATCATACCTTTACGACGTGCGCTTGATGAGATAAAGTTCGTAATAGCACTTACAGGACACCCTGTATGATGTAAACCATAGAGCTGATAAATGCCATGCACAATTCATGAGCTCTCTAATTAGTCACACGTTTTGCGTGCATGGCACCACAAATCGCGGTCTCGAAAGAGGGCATTACCGTCTTTCCACTCCAATAATTTATACCGTTTCCTGTGAACCGCGATTAACAATGTCCGCCAGCACGAGGTGTTAATACTGATAACGTAAAAGCATTTGTGATTCTCTTAATCCGGTAACGAGTGGTGTTTGATTCGTTTAATCCGATAACGCGATGTATTTGATTTTCCAAATCCAGCCGCGAAAGGAACATTATAGAATTGATCTGATTCATTGTATTGGAGATTTACTCATCTAACATTTGATAATGTTTGGGGCGGAAACTTTCATGCGGTTGCATTTGATTCACTGAGCAATATACGTCATCGTATTCAGTCCTGCAAATTCTTCAATTTATCCGTACGACAGCCATAAATGAAAGGCAGTTGATGCTTGCAAAGTATTACCATTATGTTACTGAACATTAAACGACCCCTTTGTATAAGATCAAAATTGCCAAATAAGCAATTTGCAATCGTTTACCCTCTAAGCAGCGTTTCTCAACCGTTCCGGACCCACGAACCAGTAAAATGTCTCAAACAATTCGACGGACCACTTGTGTCCAGTATTACGGGACATTCCCTTATATATTTAGTTGTTTTTCATTTTTTATTTATTTATTTGTCCCCGTTTTTTCAATGATGCTTATTTGAATCTGTAATGTTCACTAAAATAACTTACATAATTTCACATATTTGCCAGGTTCAACGTTTTTACCTAATTTGTTCAGTGATTTTAAACAACAATTCGGGATTTTGCCGACTGATGGTTCTTGATGGCCATTCGTGACGGAACATATCTACCGCATTTAAGATCCCAGTAACCCGTATTTTAATCAATGAAATATGGTCATTTTCCCTTATTTGAATGTTCCTTTTTTCCTCTCGAATACATTATTCATTATATCAACCATTTATTCCCCCCCTCACCCATTTTAGCAGTAATTAGCAAAATTGTCGTAAATGAGTTTTTTTAACTACAATTAAGGATATCCCGTATACAAATAAATATAAATACAAGGCCACAACAGGCAAAATGCCCAACGAGGTAGCTGAGAAAAAGATGCCCATATCAAATATGGATGTGATATATTCCTAAAATACAGCAACCCCAATTAAAATTGCTATTACAGAAACTAGAAACAATGTATATATACATGATAAAATATAATATACAATGTCCATAAAGAATACGTATGGTTGTCTTATGGATAACTTCTCCATTTACCCCAACATGTTATGTTATTTTTTTAAACGTGTCAATAGTGTTAGAATTTACTACCCACGGGGACGAGCTATTTCGTTTATTAGCAACCTACTTAAAGAAAAATTCCCTGCGACACCACAGCATAGAATTGTTCCTTATCAATGAATACTGTAACGGTAAGACCAGACATGGCCCAGGCTCTGTTCCATGAGGAATATAAGCCCTTTACCCCGAGGGAGTTGGGCCTCGCTAGAGAGAGCGGAGTGCGCCAGGCCGGAAGGCCCGGATGCCAAGCCCCCCCCCCCCCCCGGTCCATCGCTCCCAGCTGTTTCTACGATTGAGGCTTCGGGCACTCTACCTCCATCGTCCGGAACAGGCCCAGGAGGACCCACAAACCCATAAAGACGCCGAAGCCGCTCCCGATCACACCCACATCGACCCGTGTCCGCTGGTCCGCAGGATGTTTTATTTATCAAATCGACATAAGTTAACATATTTTACATTTTGTACGCACCTTTCGTCATATTTGTTACCGCTGGCGTCGCGCCACACCGCCGACAGTTGCATCTGTCGGGCGCGGTTTTGGCATAATTTTTGGTACTACCACGCGACACTCTTTCGGGCACAGTGTACTCAGCGCAAGTGTCTCTGGTGTGGCTGGGCCATTGCTGCTGCCGCTTGTTGGCTCTGCTGAGCCCTCTGAGTCCCTGTGGTAGCCAGTCCATGTGCTGGGCCACTGTTGCTGCGAGTGTTTGGCTCTTGTGAGCCCTTGATGTCGCTGTGGTATCCAGCCTAGGTGCTGGGCCACTGCTGCTGCGGCTGTTTATCTCTGTTGAGCCCTCTGAGTCTCTGTGGTGACCAACCCAGGTGCTGCGCCACAGCTGTTGCGGCTGAATGGCTGTGGCGAGCCGTCTGAGTCTCTGCGGTGGTCATCGTAGGTGTTGGGTCAATGCTGTTGGCTCTGGTGAGCCCTCGATGTGACTGTGGTGGCCAGCCCAGGTGCTGGGGCCACTGCTGCGGCGGCTGTTTGGCTGTAGTCAGCCCTCTCAGTCTCTGTGGTGGCCAGCCTAGGTGCTGAGCCACTGCTGTTGCGGCTGTTACCAATCAGTACTGGAGAAACCGCAGACACCCAGGCTCTGTCGCAAGAAGCAACGTAAGCTCCTCAGCCACCCCGCCGCCCGAAGGGGGAAGATCCAGGGCTTCTCCGGCAAAATCATTATTTATTGATACGTCAAAGATTACATATAGTGAAAGGAAATTAAAAATTATGTAAAAAGAAGAATCAAATTAATCAAGTTAAAATCAAAATGCAACGGGCACGGATAATAAATAATCATGGAAAGTTGTATAAAATCATATCGCAAAGGCAGTCGATTGACCGCGTATTAATAAATTCATGGTCTATCCTATCGATCCCGTTGAAAATTTTGTACACTTCGATCATTTTTCCCGACATCCGCGTTCATCCAGTGTAAACATATTCAAAAAATGAAGTCTATTCTCTATTCATAGATAACTCTTCTCTGTACCCCTTCAACCAAGTCCATGGCCCTCTGCAGGTATGGTCTCTAAAACCTTTCAGAATACTCCAGCCCAGGGCGAAATAAGCCTGAAAAAGCGGAAGAATGACTTTAGAAGAACGCGAAGAAACATTTTTGAAAATGAGACCAAGCATTCTATTCGCTTTTTTGACCACCGCTGAACAATGTTCAGAAAACCTAAGCCACTCGTCAATGAGAATTCCCAAATCGGTGACCCTACTTGCATCTAAGTAGTGACACCATGGACCAGTGACACCACCCAACAACGTGGGTGGTTTGAACCAAAATGAGCAACCATGTACTTGTCAACGCTAAACGTCATGCTCCATTCATTTGCCCATGCTCCAATCCTGCTTAAGTTGGTCTGGAGCAAGTCCCCATCGCTTTGATTCTCCACTACTCCATTAGCTTCACGTCATCTGCGAATTTGCTAGTAATCCCATCCATACCCTGATCGAGTTTATCGATAAAAAGTGAAAAAATCATGAGGCTACGGACACTTCTTCGATGAACTCCGCTTGTAATGCCTGTCCAATCAGAGAATTCTCCGTTCACCATAACCCGTTGCGACCAATCTCTTAACCACGATTCTATCCAATTCAGCAAATTGACCCCGATCCCAATCTCGAGTGAACGCTTGAAGAGTTTACCATATTGTACCCGATCTTAATCATAAGCCTTCTGGAAATCAAGGTAAACAACATCTACATTTTTGCCCTTAGCTTAGTCACGTGATCATTGAAGCAAAGGAGATTAGTCACACATGACTTCTCTTTCCTGAACCCACACACGCTGATTATTCGACAAAGCATTATTCTCATCTATCCAGTTCACCAGTGGCTTTCCAAAATATTCGAGAGGGAGCTCATCAAACACGCTAGACGATAATTGGACACAGCTTCTATGTTACCCTTTTTAAATACCGTAACAACATTAACAACCTTTGAATCTATTGGGACGATACCCTCAGCAACACTACTCCAGTAAATCTGTGCGACTGGCCCCAACAATTCATTAGCACACTCCCTGAGGACCCGGGATAGATATCATTCTCGTCTTGGCCGTGATAGGGATTGCACGTGCTTTTATCGCGCTCCGCTCGCCGTCGTTTGATTTTGTGACAGAATTTTATAGACTGCACATCGTTGGATTTGCGAGATAAGTAGTTTCTTTTATTTTATTTCTTTTTTTACGTATATTTCGCATTTTAATGTATTTTACGTTATTTTAATTTCCTGTTAACGTTTCTCATTTTCATATTTTTTAAGTATTATTATCTAGTTTTAGCAATAGTGTTAGTATGCCTCGACTAGTGTTGTGTACAGCTTGCGGCGGGAGGTTTCCCTGATCCAGGGGGATAGTAGCTGGTAGTTTCAAGTGTAAGAGTGTTTGGATGGGACAAGGTAAGAACTCGAGGTCGAAGCGTTACGGGAAGAAATTTGGGTTCTAGAGGACCCGGTTATAACGGAGCCACTTGTCATCGAACCACTTGTTGATGAAAAAGTAATCTCCACGGACAACGACAGTTTAGAGGGCGATTAAGTTGTCGTGGATGAGGTAGAGGGGGATAGTGATAGTGGTTTAATCATCGGCGATTCTATGGTTAGGGAACTGGGGAACAGAGTGTGTAGGTATTTTCGGGGTTTCCAGCGCTGTTGTCTTCCTGGGGGGGGGATTAGCGATGTTCTAGGTGTTTTTCCAAACCGAAAGTTGCCCTTGCGGGTTGCGGGTAATCCTGTGTAAACGAATCAGGTAGGAGTGAATATTAGTGAGTCTCTGTCAGAGTACCGGGACTTACTATTATCCGCTCTGGAGGAGGGGGGAGGGGGTTCAGATGTGGCAGTGATTCCAGTGTTGCCAAGGGGTAGTAGGGGTATAGGAGTAGGATCCACCAATTCACTATAGGTTTGAAGGACATTTGCTCCTCACTTGGGGTCACGTTCTTGGAGCTTCCCGCATTTATCGATAGGTGGCTTCGTTGGGATGGGATCCATCTGAGTAGGAGGGGGGGTCTGGGAGTTTTACGGTAACCTTAGGTCAGGTCTTTGACTCCCAGAAGACGTAGACAGGAATGCGGGTTAGTTAATGAAAATAGAAACAGTATTCACGGGGAATTACCTCTGACTTTGATGGCTACTCGATTGACAATCTAATCACCGGGAAAACAAAAATGTGTGCTAATTAATGCCAGGAGCATGGGTAACAAGAAAGATTTTTTTAGAAACTATGATAATTGTGGAGGACCTGGATCTTATAGCCATTACAGAATCTTGGGAAAACGATTGGTATGGATTTTTCTTACACATCCTCGTATACGTGAAATCATGTTTCAAGGCAGGCTAGAGAAATGATATTGAAACTATATACAAATACAACGCCACAACAGGCAAATTGCCCACGAGGTGGCTGACTTGAGAACATCATGGATCCCCGATCCATTTTTTTAGGCCCTACCTACTACTGCTACACCACACATGCACCCCCCCCACCCCACCCGCGGAACCCCCAACCAATGTGCGTGTACATGTAGTGCAACCTGACGTAAAGTTTGTTTCTGTGTAATGATTGTTATGTGTAGTGCTGCCATCTGCCACCAGTTTGTTTCTAACTATGAGTGAAGTGTTATGATTGAATGATTTATCGTTGTAGGACTGTTGCTCCCTGTGGCGAGACTTTTTTAACGGGGAGATCGGCTCGCATTTGCGCCTTGAAGTTGGGAACCAAAGAAAACCAACTTCAGCCGACCACCACTGTGGGGTTCGAACCCGGATCCTCGCATCGCGAGTCCGTCACTTTAACCACTCGACCACCACTTCGGGTTGAGCTTGAAAACAAAAGACATCATAAACTTATTGTTGGGGTTTGTTACAATCCACCGAATAGGGATCCAAACTACATCGCCAAATTGTATGATGAATCAGTCGGGGTGATAAGTCAATGGGAAGAATTTAGTACGTAGCTGTGCTCTGTTTTACACGACTGTATTTTCGTGCTCTGCAGGGTCTCTTTTCCCCGTTGACATCCATGATGCTTATCACCACCGTGGACAATAGCGTTTGCTTGCAGCTATCCGAAACAAAACACCCCGATGTTGAACTTGGAGGGTCGAGCTCAGCTGAAGGTGGTCATCTTTTTCTCTCGGCTGTCCTGTTCCTCCTCCCGACCTCTTTCACTTTCTTTTTTCCCTTTTAAAGTATTGTCCCTTACTTCTTGCCTATGGAGAAGGGTGTGATGTTTTCTGTTACACCGGCTGCAACTTCTTGCTTGACAACCGGCTATGCGATGTGAATTCGAGAGGCAATTGAAACATAGCCTTTTCCTTTCACTGAATGAAAGCGTTTCAACGTTGGCATGTTCAGAAATTTCCGGCATTTGTAAATTGCATGCTTTCCGGAGCAAACTGGGCAAAATTCGCGCTCTTTTGTTTCCAACCACAAAATTTTTTACTCCTCCGGCATATTTTGGTGCTTTCATTCTCACCGAAGAGGGATCGATGTTTGATCTTTCGATGTTCTCTAGCACAGCGCAACGTTTTTGGAGAAATTTTAGAAAGTCCTTCCACTCAGGCACTTCATTGGAAGATAAGGACATTTCGTAACTCTTTCTTGCTTCCTTGTCAACCCTTTGAAGCACGAAGTTTATCAGAAGCGACTCTGACAGCTTGTCGGTCCCCAATCCGACGAGCTTCAGTGCTCTAAGATGTTTGCAAAGTTCATCCACTAGCTTTCTGAGATCCCTCGAGGATTCTCTTTCTAGCCTCTGGAAACATATAATGGCATTGATGTGGCTGTTCACTATGAATCGCTTGTTTTCATATCTCGTTTCCAAGGCCTTCATCAGTGATGAGTAGGTATCGTCTGGCGTTTCCACATGTTTTGCCTCTCCTTCTAGCGATGATCGTAGGTAAAGCAGTTTCTGTCCATCCGAAAGTCCACCGTTGTTGCCGATGATCGCAGTAAAGTGGCACTTGAATGTGTTCCACTCTTCGAATGAACCAGAAAATTTGGCTAACTGGAGCTCAGGGAGTTTCATTTGTAGCCCTCGCCTGCCTTGAGCATTCCCAGATGATTCTGTTTCTGAGCCTACGCTCACTTCATCTAAGAGAAGTCTATCTAGTCGAACCTTGATTCCTTCTATCCTGTCCTCAAGACAAAGGAGTTCTTCTTCCTCTTTTTCTACCTCCTCGTCCTTGAGCACTTCAAAGAAGTCGTTTCGTAGATTTCTGGTGTCAGCCGCGATTTCAGCGACACTGCTGAATTTGTTGCGAATTTGAACGATGTCCATCAGTTCAGCATCATCAGTTAGCTGTCCTTCAAGACGCGAGACTTTCGCCTTGATAGTCCCTCTTTTCCTATTTAGGACGGTGATGCTCTCCATAGTGGTTTGAATGGCGTCTTTCCTCTACCTCCGGTGCTGCGACGGACCAATGTATTTTCGTGGACTGTGTGTTTGTTTTCAATAGCTAAACTAGTTCTCACCAGAGACAGAGGATCGAGTCATATAAGTTCGCACCACTATGGAGTAACAGTATTAACAATTTAATTTCTTAAAAACAGCTTAGAAACAATCATTAAGATGGGCGAACGGAGGCCCCGTAAAGTACGTACGTGTCTCTCAAGAAGAGAACCTAAACTTAAAACTTATTGAGGAGCACGCTGTAAGAGAGAGAAGAAAAGACCGACCCTCCCCGGAGAGGTCGATCCCCCCACTTTCTCCCAAAGCGCCTCCTTACGGTGAATCACAAATACATGGATGCTTAAACGTACGGGCTTTAACAACGACGTCATACCCTTTGTTCGAAAAAAAGCGTGTTTGTACATCGCACCCTCTATGGTTCATGGATAGCGTGCGTAACCCTAATCTTGACAAGGAAAAGGCATTCATTGAGTATAAAAGTGGACGAGGTGACCTATCATTGTTTACTGATAAAAGAAGAGCGTTGAAGAAAGCGATAAGGGATAGTAAAAAGGAAGTTGAAACCATGTTGGCTGGCAAATAACATTGTCTCTCACCCAAAATCAGTTTTTAGATACGTTAATAATGGATGTAAGGGGACAGGGTTGGCCCCCTCTCGATAGGAGTGTCTAGGATATAGAGCGAAGTAGGCATTTATAGTGCTTTCAATGACTTTTACGCGTCGCTTTTCAATGGAGATAATGATATTCAATATACGGGTGTTGCATGTGGTAATTAAATCTTCAACGATATCCATGTGGAAAACATGGAGGTCCGAAATCTTCTAATAAATGTATGTGCAAGCAAAACACCAGGACCAGATTATATCCCAGGTTCCTCATGAAATGAGGGCTAATGAATTGTTGGGGCCAGTCACACAGATATACAGGAGTAGTGCTGCTGAGGGTATCGTCCGAGAGGATTGGAAACTTTCTAATGCTGTTCCGATATGTAAGAAGGGTAGTAGAGAAGCTGTGTCCAGTTATAGTCCAGTGAGTTTAACGAGCTCCCTCTCGAAAAGTTTGGATATTATTATGAAAAGGCAGTTGTTGAAGTGTATAGACGAGAATAATGTATTGTTGGATAATCAGCATATGTTCAGGAAGGGGAAGTTATGTGCGACTAACCTCGTTTGTTTCTATGATCAAGTGATGAAGGTTTGGGTAAGGGCAAATATGTGATTCATTGATGATTCATTTGATGTTGTCTACCTTGATTTCCAGAAGGCTTACGATTAAGATCGGGTATAACATGGTAAACTCTTGAAGCGTTTACACGAGATTGGGATTGGGGGCAACTTGCTGAATTGGATAGAATAGTGATTAAGAGATTGGTCACAACAAGTTATGGTGAACGGGGAATTGTCTGGTTGGACAGGCGTCACTAGTGGAGTTCCTCAAGGAAGTGTCCTGGGCCCAATACTTTTTTCACTTTTTATCTGTAAACTCGATCAGGGTATCGATGGGATTGCTAGCAAATTTGCAGATGACGTGAATCTAAAGGGTGTAGGTGGGAACCAAAGCGATAGGGAGTTGTTCCTGGTCAACTTAAACAGGATTGCAGCATCGACAAATGAATGGAGCATGACGTTTAGCGTTGACAAGTTCTTGATCGTCCATTTCGGTTCTCTTACCAGTTTAATGGTGTCACTATCCCGGATGTGATTTGGGAACTGTCATTGATGAGCGGATTTGGTTTCCTGAACATCGTTCAGCGGTTGTCAAAAAATCGAATAGAATGCTTGGTTTCATTTTCAAAAAGGTCTCTTCGCGTTCTCCTAAAGTCATCCTTTGCTTTTCCGAGGCTTAGTTCGTCCTTGACTGGAGTATGCTCTAAGGTTTTGGGGACCATACCTACTTAGAATTAGACAACCATAAGTATTATTCATGGGCATTATATAATATTTCATCATGTATATATATATTTTTTTTGTAATTGCATTTTTAATTGGGTTGGTATATTTTTGAAATATATGACATCCATATTTGTTATGGGGATTTTTTTCTCAGTCACCTTCTTGGCATTTTGCCTGTTTCGGCGTTGTATTTGTATTTGTATACCATCTGGTCTTGGTGCTTTGCTTGAACATAATAAATTTGCATATAAACTTTTTAGAAGATCTTGGACCTCCACGTCTTCCACTTGAATATCGTTGAGGATTTTATCACCCCGCGCAACACCCGTACATTGAATAGCATTTTCTCTATTTTAAAACTAGTTTATTGCCTTTATTTTCAATCCAAAAAAGCGTTTTCAAAATTTTGAGTCGGGTCAGTCTCATTTTTCTATAATTTTTGGAAATCTTAATCTACTTCCTTTGCGCCATAATGCCCTTGTTCGAATTGTTATTTTCTTAACTGTAATAATTCTTATGCTGTTTAAAAGATTATGTTTCCAAGCGAAGATCTCATATAATTTACCGTATTCCAACTTTTAGGAAAGAAATTTTTCTTATACATTTTTATTATTTAGCTCCGAAATTATATAATTCATTACGACTATAAATACAAAATATACTCACACACACGAAATTTAAAAAATTATTATTCAAATTATTAATTTCAATAGACGATGTAGACTCTTATTTTGACTTTTAGGAGGAGCAATACAATTTATTCGCTTTAGCTGTGCTACTTTAATTATGGATATATTTTTCAATTAAAAACAAAATTTTTCTTGTTTGTGTTGTCTATGCAAGTGCGAGTTTCATTTTTTTCATATATTTTTTATCTATAATGTTTTGTTTATCTTACATTTCTCGTCATGTAATAAGAACTATGTCTTTTTTGTGTTGTGTGTGTATGTTTTTTCGTTCTTGATTTTTTATCTTTACGTTGTTTTTTAATTTGACATTGATAATTTGTTTCGTTTATGTTGTATATGTCTTTTTTTAATGTTTCTGTTCATGTCGTATGTTTTATATATCTTATTCATTAATTATCATGTAAATTTTCACTCATCCGTACAGGAATCACAGCTTCTGGATGATAAATATGTATATTAAAAAGTAATCTAAATCTCCGTATGTTGAAAATGAAAAAATGAATGAAATTTGATTTGATTTGAAAAAAAAAAAAGAAACTGACGCGAAAAAGTCATTGAAAGCACTACACACGCCTACATTGCTCTCTACCCTAGACCCCCCCCCCCCCCTATCGAGAGGGGGAAACTGCTTACATCCATTATTGGTGTACCTGAAAAATGGTTTTGGGTCAGAGCCAATGTTATCTGCAAACCTAGAGATTCAACTTCCTTTTTACTATCCCTTATCGCTTTCTTCAATGCCCTTATTTTTTGAGTAAGCAATGACAGGTCACCTCGTCCACTTAAATACTGATAAAGATTGCGCACGCTATCCGTGAACCATAGGAGGCGCGATGTGCACACACTTATATGTATGCTTTTTACGAACAAAGGGAATGACATTGTGCAAACAGAGGACAGCTTTGTCTTAAATACTTCCCGTTGACTTACCGCCCCGACTGATTCCAACCGGTCTTTGAAAACTTTCCTCTCACTTTCCCGCTAACTTTCCTCTCAACCTCAAAGCTAGTTCTCCGAAAACAAGGAACCATTCTTTTATTATCATTCTTACCTGAAGAAAAGTTACAGGGAAAACTGACAACACGATCATCACTGGAAGAAAACTCTTCCCCCATCGAAAAATGTTCAACAAAATCCTTGGAACTAGTGAGAACTAAATCCACAATAGCAGTACTCCTAGTGGCTTCTGATACAAAATATTATCGAGCACCAACTTTAAAATGTCTGTTTCATATTGATCACTAGCTGAAAGATTCTCCCAATCTATACCCGGGTGATTGAAATCTCCTAGTATTACAACCCTCTTATGCTTACACATAAAGGAAATTTCATCATAACGTTTGGCGATGTAGTTTGGATCCCTATTTGGTAGATTTTAACACACTCCAACAGTAAGTTTATGACACCTTTTGTTTTCAAGCTCAATCCATACAGTTTCAGTATCACTTCTCTGTACGTTACACTTTCTAGCCTTCAAACATGATTTCAATTATATCAAGACCCCACCCCCTTTCCTATCAAATCTATTTCTTAAAAACTATCGTATCATGAGATGTGTAAGAAAGATTCTTCCCCATCGTTTGCCCAAGATTCTGTAATGGCTACAAGGTCTAGGTTCTCCACAGCTATCATAGTTACTAAAAAAAATCTTTTTTATTACCCAAGCTCCTGGCATTTATTAGCACATATTTTAATTTTCCCCGTATTCAGAATCGCGATTTCTATCACGAGTTATGGTTTACCTGAGTAATGAATATAGAATATTTTTTCGAACCCATATGGATATTACTAATATGATTTACAACAGTTCAATAATTTCTCATTCAATTAGAATTGAATTTTCAAGTGTGCCTGCTCCCCACTTATATCATCGTCGTGGACCATAGGTTGAGAAACACTACCCTAAAGTAGAGGTGTAAGAGGTGAGCAGTGTCAGGGTTGCATTTTATGATACAAAACAGTTTTGATAGTGGAGCGTTTGATAAAAGAAAATTTGAAGAAAACCCGCTATCTCAAGTTTTTTCAACTCTCAGGCAGCATTCAGAATGTCAACTCCGATCTGTTCTGTTTTATGTATAACATAACGTTTAATCATATTTCTTAATGTTTAATGCTTGTGTAGAGCCAACCTACCAAAATACCTACCAAACCCACCAACCTACCAAATCGGAATTGAGAAACAGGCGAATAAATTGAATGTTTCTGAATGAAACTTTCAATGTTTTGGATCTGCTGCTAGCAGTGGCAGGGTTTTTTACGAAAGGAAAACCAACTCGTATTTGCCTTTTTCGACAGACCAGCATCATGCTGGTTGCGGGAATGGAACTGTGATTTTACCATGTGAACCCATGGCGATACCCACACGACCGTATACCGGATCAACACAATAATCGAAATATCTGAATTAGATGCTTCGTTTTTAATTTTCTTCAAAACAAAAAATCTCAAACTCCAAGTTTTTATTTAAGTTTATGAGTGAACGCCCAACCCGGTGTCTTATCACAATGAACGCCTTGAATTTTGTTATTCGCCGTCAACTATTTCATTTCAAAGAACCCCACAGGTAAAGGTTTTTCCGCTCTTTGTGCTTAAAAGATAATAATAATCAACCGCTGTCTTAATGAGGAATAGTGAAAAAAAAGAATGCTGGAAAGAGGGTCATTATGTTTAAAGCTTTTGTTTCATGCGAGAACAAAGAGAGTATTTTTGTAAAATGTCTGAGACTGATCGATCGACGACATGTGAAATCAAGTGTGAGTTTGACAACACATTAACCGGTGGATCTCAAAGAAAATGTAGTTTCTCTGTTGAAACACTGATGGAAGAGAATCCATCACAAAACTTAACGTCGTCCTGATTTCCGGATCATTGTTGAATATTCATAACGAGGCTATGCTTATGTAAAAATAAGAGGATAACCTTTGAATAGCTAGTACGGTGTAATCTCGTTTATATGGCGTTTGAGAGTCCACTTCAAAAAGTCGTATAAATGGAACAGTTGTAGAATTGAAACATTGCTTTAAATTGGATTAAAAATCTCCCCTTCTCGAGCGTAAAAATTTGATGCTTTTATGCCTTTTAACTCTTCTTTTTCTGTTTGATGTTTGACTTTGGTGATTTTCAAAGTGATGATAAGCCTACTTAATGCTTACGCGATTTCTTGTCTGCTGACAACCGCTCTTATTTATTACTTCTGCGGTGACAATGGCAATGAAATATTATTTCAGTGATATGTGTTATCAAAAATCAAAATAATTATAATAATTATAAAAATGAATAAAATAGAGTAAAAGGATTCGATATTCCATTGATAGAAACAATACTTTTTAAAAAATTTGGGATTAGAATTGAAATGAAAACGTTGTGTATAATATATAATGCCGCGTATTTTTTATAAATGAAGTTGTGTGACGTATAAATGAAGTGTTTCAACTGGGATCAATTGTGAATGGGTCGTATAATGTAAATGAGGTTCTACTGTACTAGCGTTGATAAAATCTTAATTTTGACGAGGGTGTTTTCGATGACACAATAAACATACTATGAAGATGCGACTGTTGAAGAAAGCGATAAGGGATAGCAAAAAGGAAGTTGAATCTAGGTTGGCAGATAACATTGGCTCTGACCCAAAATCATTTTTTCGATACGTCAATAATGGATGTAAGGGGACAGTTGGTCCCCTCTCGATAGGAGGCTCTAAGGTAGAGAGCAATGTAGGCATGTGTAGTGCTTTCAATGACTTTTTCGCGTCGGTTTTTAATGGAGATAATGATATTCGATATACGGGTGTTGCATGGGGTAATAAAACGCTCAACGATATTCAAGTAGAAGACGTGGAGGTCCTAAATCTTCTAAGAAATGTATGTGCAAGCAAAGCACCAGGGCCAGATGATATCTATCCCAGGGTTCTCAGGGAAGGTGCTAATGAATTGTTGGGGCCAGTCGCACAGATATACAGGAGTAGTGTTGCTGAGGGTATCGTCCCGAGAGATTGGAAACTGGCGAACGTTGTTCCGATATTTAAGAAGGGTAGTGGAGAAGTGGTGTCTAATTATCGTCCAGTGAGTTTGACGAGCTCCCTCTCGAAAATTTTGGAAATTATCATCAAAAGGCAGTTTGTGAAGTGGATAGACGAGAATAATGTATTGTCGGATAATCAGCATGGGTTCAGGAAGGGGAAGTCATGTGTAACTAACCTCCTTTGCTTCTATGATTACGTGACTAAGGCTTTGGGTAAGAGCAAAAATGTCGACGTTGTTTACCTTGATTTCCAGAAGGCATTCGATCGGGTCCAACATGGCAAACTCTTGAAGCGTTTACACGAGATTGGAATAGGGGGCAACTTGCTGAATTGGATAGAATCGTGGTTAAGAGATAGGTCGCAACGAGTTATGGTGAACGGGGAATTCTCTGGTTGGACAGACGTCACAAGTGGAGTTCCTCAGGGAAGTGTCCTTGGCCCCATACTTTTTTCACTTTTTATCGACAAACTCGATCAGGGCATCGATGGAATTACTAGCAAATTCGCAGATGATGTGAAGCTAATGGGGGTAATCGGGAATGAAAGCGATAGGGAGTTGCTCCAAACCAACTTAAACAAGATTGCAGCATGGGCAAATGAATGGGGCATGACGTTTAGCGTAGATAAGTGCATGGTCGCTCATTTTGGTTCGAACAACCCACGGTTCTCTTACGAGTTGAATGGTGTCACTATCCCGGATGCAACTAGAGTCACCGATTTGGGAATTCTCATTGACGAGCGACTTAAGTTTTCTGAACATTGTTCAGCGGTTGTCAAAAAATCGAATAGAATGCTTGGTCTCATTTTCAAAAAGGTCTCTTCGCGTTCTCCTAAAGTCATTCTTCCGCTTTTTCGAGGCTTAGTTCGTCCTGGACTGGAGTATGCGGTAAGGTTTTGGAGACCATACCTACAGAGGGACATAGACTTGATTGAAGGGGTGCAGAGAAGAGCTACGCGTGTCCTTATTGGCACACAGGGCTTGAGTTATGAAGAGAGACTTCATTTTTTGAATATGTTTACATTGGATGAACGCAGGTGTCGAGGAGATATGATCGAAGTGTTCAAAATTTTCAATGGGATGGATAGGATGGACCATGAACTTTTAGTACACCGCCAATCAACTGCTTTTACAAGGGGACACCAGTATCGATTGGTGAGGGACAATGCAAGGTTATGGTGTCGCAGGGAATTTTTCTCTAATAGGGTTGTTAATAAATGGAATAGCTTACCCCCGGAGGTAGTAAATTGTAACACAATTGACACGTTTAAAAAGAAATACGATAAACATGTTGGGGTAAATCGAGAAGTTATCCATTCTTAGAATAAGACAACCATAAGTTGTCTTATGGGCATTGTATAATATTTTATCATGTGTATATATTGTTTATAATTTGTGTTAATTGCATTTTTAATGGGGTTGCTGTATTTTTGAAACATATGACATCCATATTTTTATGGGCATCTTTTTATCAGCCACCTCGTTGGGCATTTTGCCTGTTGTGGCGTTGTATTTGTATTTGTATTTGTATTTGTATAAGATGATGTTGTTCATACAAGTGTTTAGGCAATTAGGTCAATTTTTTTTAAGCCACCAACATATATCAGATGTTATCTGGATAAGGTCTGACTCTTCATTGCATGATCCCGTTCAGCGGGTGTATATATACATGCTAGACTGTAGGTCCAGTACTTCTCAGAGAAATTAAAGAATAGATTTGTTATGACATGAATGTCGCTCTTCACTTGTTAATACAAGATATACGGAAGACTGGATGTTGTGAAGATATTTATTATTACGCTCTAGCGAAGGAAAATCTCTATCTCCTCTGTAGCTTAGTGGTCAGAGCACTCGTCCGGCAATCGAGGTACCCGGGTTCGACTCCCGGTAGAGGCAGAGATGAGTTTTTTCCTTCCTTAAAAAATTAACATCTCAAATAATAAATATCTTCACAACATCCAGTCTTCTGTATACCTTGTAAAAACATTTTAAACATTCAGGGCGTTTATTCTTTATGACTTGGTGTTGCAGACGTTGCGATGGCTTAAGTTGGACGAATATCCGTTAGCAAGACAACATTAGACAAGCTCAGTCATTGTTGTTCACGTTGATTTGTATGGTACAACGCTTTCATTTGTATGGCTAACCGGTTGGATGCACTGAAAAATAAGACACAAAATTAGATACGCATTCATACTTTTATGTACACACCATAGTCACACTTCCGGCACAACTTACTTGGTAGTGAATTTCCTATTTTGATAGGACCGCGCGAAGTTCGGCTCAGTTTTAATGAAAGAAAAAAACCATTGTACGCCTACAAATAACGGTGAACAATAGTAACTAAGTTAGTTAGAAGCTGTCTTGTCTAATCGGATTGCACCTAGTGGCTGTTCATGGTGGATCATGAACCAATTACATTTTATTTGTAGATGACGCTGTATCAGAAAACTTACGACATAACGCATAAAATGCCACACAGACAGTGTATTATTTATGTTTATTTTGATTTGCGTAACATGAAAACTACCACATTTCAAATCGGCACCTTTTGTTGCTCGGACTGCGACTGATCGATACCTCAGTTTCACCCACATATCAACGTGACATGCATTCCGAAAGAGTCTATTATTTCCGTGATTCTTCAGTTCCTCGACTTGAAATTCACGGGAGCCGTAAACTTGCTTTAAATGGGGGGGGGGGGGGAGGTTAAATCTGGAAACCTAGATGGTCATATAACAAGAGTCCTTCTAGACCAGTGGTTCCCAACCTTTTTCAGTCCACGTACCCCCAGTTTTCTTGGTTCTCTTTCCGCGTACCCCCAACCCCGAATCCAAGCATCCCCCCAATCTGTTTCACCCATTACAGATTCCGAAAAAACTTCCCTAAAAAAAAAGGTATATGATGAATTAAATTAAATGGTCTATTTTTTTCATTAGTTTTTTATTTCTTTCTTGAAGTAAGCAAACAAATTAACACAAAGATTGCGAAAAAATTAATGTGATGTTTGGGACTGTATTGAATTACAAAGTTTTGAAAAATTATGCTCAAAAGAGTAAAAATACAAACTCAAATCCGGTGCTGCGTTCAATTTGCTTCAATATTTATTTTTTATATAAGTATACGAAGAGAACGCCCGTTCAACAAGCTCCATGCTCGCAACCGGCAACAAAAACAGTATAGCTTTTCTGGAAAGTTCACTATATTCGTCACCGCGACGAACCCAAAAACTGACTACGTTCACCATCCCGCCATTGAAGAGGTTTTTCAGAGTGGTATAGATGCGAGCTCCAGTGATTTTTGCTTTTCTGGAATTGACAATAAAGCCGGTTCAAAATACTCTTCTTTGAAAGGATTAGATATCCACCGATCACCCATTTCTGGCTCTGAAAAATATTTTTCAAACGAGGATTTTAATCCTTCTAAGTGATCTCTCTCTCTCTCAATTATCTTATCACCAACTGTTAAATTTAGCTAGGTTTGTGACAAGAAATCGTGAAGTGTTTCGAACACTTCCAAAGAAAGGGCTACCTTGTGCCGAAGTTCGAACCCCGGGACAACCACCTAACTTCGATGTGCAATATCAAAGTGTTGTGAAGGCTGTCCATGTCTTCGCACAACAATTTAACCAATCTGTAGTTGGTGGGCTTCACATTAATAAAGTTGACAACTTTGACTGTTTCATCAAGAACGTTTCGCAAATTTGGAAGCAAAGGTTTCGATGCAAGGCTCTGTCTGTGAATACAGCAGTATGTCCATTTTGGGGGTGACTTCTGCCACGCGTACACAAAGGCTTGAGTATAAACCTTCCGTGGATATTCCTCCATCTGTGGTGAGCCTCGCATTTTGACCAGAGAATTCCTTTTTTAACGAAATAATGATCGATTGCTTCAAATAGAGCTTTAACAGTCGTACGATCCCTTCAATGGGTGACAAATAAAAAGATTTTCTTTGAATTCTCTTTCAAGTACTTAGCAATTACAAGTAGCACAGAATGTTGCGCAAAAGAACGTCGGTACTTTTGTCGACTTGGATAGGAAAAAATTCACAACCTTTCACGTGACTTATGACTCCTCTCAACATCGTCTGACATGTCCTGTATTCTTCGAGACACCGTATTATTTGACAGAGGTATTAAAATCACTATATGAGCACTCCCATCTGCAAGCATGCATCTGACAGCATCTTTGATACACGATGAAATTAAATTGTCACCAATGGTGTGATTTTTCTTCTTCTCGCAATAGGATAGCTAATGTAGCAAGAGACCTCGGTAGCTTTAACAGAATCACTTTTGGCAGATTCAAAATATGTTTTCACGTTTACAGATATCTGGTACACGGTATTTTATTTTGGTGTTTCAGTCCACTTTCGCTTCAGCACAGATCCAGTTTTTAACCACTGATTCTTAGCGTATATCACGTGAATAGTAGGTGCTTGGTAGAAAATTTGACGTAGAAAATTGTGAGAATAGCACGCACAGTCTCAATACAAACACAAACAACAAAAGTTAAACACAATACAAATTAATTAATTCTTCGTTTTTATGCGCAGACCGGCATGCGTCAACAATCAAATCTAAAACGCCCAAGAAAAGTGAGCCGAGAGAAAGGAATGCGCGAATCCGGATTCGTTCCTCCGGCGGGAGGAGGGAAGGCCAATCCTTCCAGTGGACGCAACCCCTCTATCATAACAGATTTTATTGATAGGGAGGTCAATATTACATCTGAAAATATTAGCAAAAACCTCTCTATCTACTTTTTAAAATTCTTTAATTTTTTTTTTTTTAGATGGGTGGCCGCCATCGCCATTTTCTTTTCGCGTACCCCCAACAGCCTCTCACGTACCCCAGGGGGTACGCGTACCCCTGCTTGGGAACCGCTACTCTAGACCAATATGTCTGTCAGGGAATTCTTATTTATTTATTTATGCAGTGTTGTTGGCTCTGGGGTATATACAAGAGGATGTAATTGAAAGTGGCAAAGATATTGTTTGATATTGGACAAACAAATTAGTGATAGTGGGAGAGTGCAATACAGCTGGGTAGTTTGTTCCATTTACCAATGGTATGAGGAAAGAAGTTGAACTTAAAGCAGTCAGTAGAAGCGAAAATAGGTTTTATTTTAAGGGAATGGTCGAATCTACTGGAGATGTAGGATGGTTTGACCGAGGTACGAGAAGTATCAAAGTTGAGATGACCATGGAAAATCTTATACAACAGGGTTAATCGAGAAATGAGACGAGAAGAATAGAGAGAGAGGAAGGAAATTAAGTTCGTTTTTAAGTTCGGACACAGAAACAAAAGATGACCAGCAGTCGTAGAGAAATCGGGTTGATTTATTTTGGATAGGTTCGAGTTTGTCTATATTATTGGAGGTGTAGGGGTACCAGATTTCAGCGGCGTAGGAAAGAACGGGAGAGATATAAGAATTTGGTAGCAGGTCAGTCTGATATTCGAGTGGAATGTTTAACCTCTTCAAACCTGAGACAAAACTAACCATTAAGTTTTTTTTTCGATTGATTTGTGTTTATTATATCCCCTTTAAAAAGAAAAAAAATTGAAAAAATTAATTAATAAATTAGGGTCGATATCTTTACTATTGTCATTTGAGTTGGGTACCCTTACGCATACCTTAAGTCGTAACTTGAAAAAAGAATCATCAAAACCATGAAAAAATCATTGAAAACAGTTAAAAATGATGGTACACACATATGTGCACATCTGGAACGAAGAGGTTAAGATCGCGGCGGAGGAAGAAAAGTTTGTTGAGAGACATTTTTTGAGTAAACGTAGTCAACATGTTTTTTCCAACGTAAGTCAGCTGAGATTATGACACCGAGGTATTTAATTTGAGAAACTTGGGATAACGTCAAATTATTGATGGAGTAAGAGTATTCGAGAGGAAGTAATGTACGAGTAACTCTGATGTGAAATGTGTGTTTTTGAGATATTGATGGGCATCTGCCATAATGAACACCAGTCAGCGATGGAAGCCAGATTATGTAAATATAATGCAATTCTTGATAATATTTATGTCGCTTTTATTGTATAATGTCGGATGTTTATGATACCCCGCAATTCGTGAGTGAAACTAAACTCTCTCTGTGAAATACATTTCAAATTTATTAAAAGAAAACTCTTCACCATAACAAATATTTGAGTGCAAACTGAACTTCTTTACATCAACTGTTTTTTTTTATAATAAATTTTTAATTATGTCATGGACATGTCGCCCACCCTGTATAATTGTTACAGATGATCCTCAAGTTTGAAGAGAGTTTTTGAAATTTTATTTATAAACTTTAACTGTTCGAATATGTCCATGCTCAATGGGAGCACATATAGACCTGTTACGTCTACGATATTTTCCCTGGTCTTTCTCTAACATGAATCGGCAATTGAGCGGAAATAGCGGTTATTAGTTGAAAATAGTCTGTGTTACCCACGCACACGGAGCACTTGCTCCTTTTCTGTAGATTTCCGTCGGTTCCGTTTGAGAGACAGAGACTCACTCGCCCTCTCGCAGCGCAGATGCTTTTCAACATTCCGTCTTTCGCTCTCTCCAGGTTTCTAATAATCATTTCCCTTCGAAAGTCCACCGAAAATCACTTTGATGTCTGAAGTTACTTAATGACCAGAGAAACCTGAAACGCTTGGATAACTATAATCATGCTCTTTTGACCATAGCTTGTATGCATTTTCTAGGAAATTCACGCTCGCTCATGAATCGAGCAACATCAGTTTCAAAAACTGTTTGATCTACTCTGATCTCACGAAGTGAGCATGTGTTGCTGACAAGAGCATAGACGATTTCTAAGCAAGATTGCGATGGTCCCTAAAATAGCAGTAAAAGTTTTTCTTTCCAATTAACATCAAAATTCTGTGCATATCTTCATTGACTATCTGAAGCTGGATTTCCTTTGAGACAGCTTCAGATGCACCCGCCGAGAGGCACTTCAAATTAAAAAATATCTTTATTAATTCCATACTGTGTAATTAGAATAATCTCGTTAAATTCTCTCTTACCGGACATGCATTTTTTTTTCAACCATATGCCCGACTCGTAAAAAATAAATAAATTAAAATAAAACACTTTCGCGTGTTTTGATTATTGACGGCAATGCACGTGTTTCTCCTTAGACCTTTCTTTCAAATGTCCTTATGACATTTAAAGAAAGGTCTATAAACGACTAATTTTTATCTTCCAGCAATTACCACACAGGTGGGATCAGTCATTTTGCGATTCACCACAATAAATGTATTATTGAGTGATAAGACAAAAGGGAGGGAAGTTATTAATGCATCGTCAATCCACTGCTTCAGCAATGAATGAATGAACGCCAGAACTTTGCCACTGGACTTATCCCGTTGCCGAGATCTCTCCACTGCTTCAGCAAGGGGACACCAGTATCAATTGGTAACGGGCAATTCTAGGTTGTGATGTCGGAGGGATTTTCTCTTTAATAGGATTGTGAATAAATGAAATAGCTCACCTCTGGGAGTCGTGAATTCTAAACACCATTGACACGTTTGAAAAAACGTGTTGTGTGTGCCCCTTGTGTAAATGTCAGGGGGATATGCGGCAGAAATTTGCACAAAGCATAATATAATGTCTATTGCTGTCACAAATGCATTGGCGTACGTATTAAGTGGGGGGGGGGGAGTAGTTTGGGGGATTTTAATGTTTTTCTTCAGTACTGTTATATTCTAGCTTATTTGAAAAAATTCACTGCAACGTAAATTTGGAAATAATTATTTTATGCTTCTCAGCAAATTCCAAATTTTTAGGGCCCATTAAAGTACTACATAACCACCTACATAAGAGGGGGAATCATCTTTGCAGACATTTACTTACTCATTCTGTCACTCACTTGATCACTCATATGGTCACTAACTTGCTCACACATACGGTCACGCAGTTGAACACTCATATGGTCACTTGGTCATTATTACTGCCACTTGATTGGTCACTCTTACGATCATTCACTTGGTCACTCTTACGATCATTCACTTGGTCACTCTTACGATCATTCACTTGGTCACTCTTACGATCATTCACTTGGTCACTCTTACGATCATTCACTTGGTCACTCTTACGATCATTCACTTGGTCACTCATTCCGTCACTCACTTTGTCACGATAGTGGATTCACCGGCGGTATACATTCGAACACATGAATATATTGATGGATAACAATAACTACGGCGTTTCGTATAGCAGTTGAGAAAGTATGATATATAATTTGATTAAAAGCAGGTGTCCGGGTACAACATCAGAGTTTTTGTAACAGGATGGGCTGTGGGAATGATCTAGACCAGTGGTTCTCAACTTTTTTTGACTCACGGAGCCCTTTCAGTATATTATTTCTATGGCGGAGCCCTGTTTGACTCGAGGAGTCCCTTTTTGTTTACAATTTTTATGGCGGAACTGTGTGTAGGCCTCTTTTTTTTAATCATCTATCAGATTTACTGATTTATTTTATTTTCCTCGAACGCCGCGGAGCACTGGTTGAGAACCGCTGATCTAGACACAAAGCGATGCCACGAGACGTAAGATATAGGGAGTACATACATGATAATACGATGTAAACATTGTACAGTATATAACATATGCATAGTAAATATACATGAAATGTGAGATAAAATATAATTATGCGTATAGGACAGAATCCACAAACTATTCATGATTCAATAATAAAAATTAAATCAACGGGCTTGAGTTATGCAAACACCAAACATGGCCCCCCGCTCTGTCCCTTATGGGCTATAAGCAGGCTACCTTGCGGCTGGGTAATGCTGGAAAAAAGAAAAAGCCCCGCTAGCCACCAAGATCACGGGCCGACCTCCGACCCACTCAAAGGACTACAAACACTAACACCAAACATGGCACAGCTCTAAAGCAGATTATCTAGCGGCTGGGCCATGCTGGAAAAACTCTCTTGATGTCCGGGCCCGGCAGGCATACCCGGGCCGTAAGCCACAGGACCCAACCCTGCCGAGGGCCTCATCGCCTCCGACTCGCGGCAATCACACCCCCAATGTCCCCGGAAACCCCAGCCGGCCGCCAAGGAGCCCGGGCGGTCGTCCGCAAGAGACCAATGACAACATCCCGAGCCATTTGCCTTCATCACCGTACTCTGTCCCCAACCATCAGCCAATCTGCAACACCAACTTCTCTCATCTTGTCTTCTGTTGGAAGGGTTTTTTCACAGGTCCGAATCTGAAAATAGAACATGAAAAACAGGATACATGTACAAATTCAGGTCCAATGAACTATAAATGTGTAAGTGGGAATTATCGATATTGACCAATTGCTGGTAATAATATTACAAGACTGAAGGTGCTGGGGGGACTTTTCATTGCCAGTTAGAGACATATTTACATATGGATATAATAGTCTTAATGTGATGAGATCAAGTCTATGGAAATTACAAAGTTCACTTAAATATATATATCAAGGAAACAGTTATTTTCCGGATATTATGCTGAGGTGAGCTCGGAAAGAAAAGTCATCACGTCTCCGCCGGGACTCGAACCCAGGCCCTCTTGCATACCGGGCAAGCATGCTACCATCTACACCACTGGAGACATATGAATCGGCCTTCCTAATTTCACGCACTGTGTCGTGAGGCGCTGAAGTAGAGGCAGTAGTAGCCTCTCTTAACTTCAGGAAATGGCCCCCGGGTGGGACGGTTTAGAGAGATATAGATGGCTTTTTTCTCAGCCAGAGATATCAAGGAAACAGTTATTTTCCGGATATTCATATGTCTCCAGTGGTGTAGATGGTAGCATGCTTGCCCGGTATGCAAGAGGGCCTGGGTTCGAGTCCCGGCGGAGACGTGATGACTTTTCTTTCCGAGCTCACCTCAGCATAAACTCGACCACCACAGCGCCCCATGAATCAATCACTGAGGTCCGACCGTCCATGTACGGTCCCGTTCAATGCACACGAGCTCCAAGGTAAGATCGAGATATCCGTTGCCTCTGTAGTCTATTGCAGGGTTTTTCAACCGGTGTTCCGTGAAACCCTAGGGTTCCGTAAAACCTTTTTTGTGGTTCCGCGGAATTGTAATGGACGGAACCCCAAAAATCTCGGAACCCTGTTAGCTTCAAAAATTTTCTCGTTACTTGTTGAGAACGTACTCTAAAAAAATTCAGAGAACAAATGGAGATAATCGACCAGAAGGAGACAATATTCGTTTTGGCTCTTGTCTTTCTTTCTTCCATATTCTCACACACAAGTCCTTCAGACAACAACAGTCACGAAGACTTCCCAGGAATTGGTATTCCCAAAACTCTCAAGACCTACACGCGGATGTTATGAAGGTCTTCCTACAAAGAATCGGAATCAAATTGTTCCTTTGCATGCTGTGCTCCCCCTCTCTGCCCACCAATTAATATTCTTATTGTCGGATTCTTATCGCTTTTCTGAATAGCAAATCCTAAATAGCAGAAAAAAAGGAAAAGCCTCACTTTCTAACTTACCTGAGGTTATATTTCTCCCATTCTACAGATCCGTTACCACAAATGGAAACTCGTTTACTGTGTCTTATTCATTATCCTAATTGAAAGTTGCATGAATCCTGCATTTGTCGGTTTCATTGGACTTGTGTAAATTCCCATAGCTTTGTCTTAAAAATTTCTGATTGATTAGGACATTGATGTTTTGCATGGACATTGCTTTTGTGCGTGCGAATTTCCACTGCCTGATTCGTCGGGAAAAGACTGACGGAAACTGATGTTTTGTATGATTCCAACTGATCGGCATTGAAAAACTGATGGACTGTTATCACATTCACTCTCTTCCATTCCTTGGAACTATGAAACTGTCATACTGTCCTGTGGAATCAGATATATCAATATTAGCTTTCTCCTTCACTAAGTCTGTTTTTACTATCGCAGATTTTTGTATGTATGCATGCGTTTTATGTTCTCGTTTCAGCTATCGGACTTCCAGCCAGAAGAGACAGCAGAGGAGTGGCGTGGGGCCCCGGTGGGGGTTGATACTGCGGCTTGCGAGTCGGGGATATCCGCTGGGCCCGGATACTGGGAGAGTTTTTCCAGCATGCCCAGCCGCAAGGTGAATTGCTTATATCCCGCAAGGGACAAAGCGGGGGCCATGTTTGGTGTTGGCATATTTTGCTATTAATATTATTTATTTATTGTTAACCAATTTCATCCAAGGTCGTAACTACGATTTTTGTGAGGAGGGGCAAACATGATTTTGCTGCCCTCTCCATTTCAAATTTCGATGATTTTGTATATAACGGTGCTTATTGTTCTTTCCTGATATTTGCTGCCCCCCTAAAGTTTGGCACTCGGTGCAGTTGCTCCCCCTCCCTCTTCCCTTCCCCCAGTTATGGCCCTGATTTCACCAAGCATTTGTTTTACTATGTTCTGTCTTTGGCAGCTTTTTGCATTTCGTGAATTTTAATGTGATTGCTTAAACGAGATCAGAGATAGTGTGTATCAGTGTTGCCATGATAAAAAATACGTGGGTATCTCTTTAATACTACTTACATAACAGTGGAATATGGTAGCCCAGGTCGGTAAGATACTTGCGAACTGCGCCACAAGATGCTCAGAGATGTCGTGCGTTCAATAACTTCTTTTGTCCTTGTCAGTGCCTTTTATGATACAAGGAACTATTGCAAAAACAGCGTTATGATAATCAAACAGCACATTGCTATTGAAGGAAGTCTACGCAACAAACGTTTGGCGTACGAACCTCTCGGTGAGAAGCAAAAAAGCCGTTCAGAATCCGCTGAACTGTATAAGTAACGGTCTAATTAGTCCTATTGTGAAAAAAAAATGAAGGAGTTTGTGCCAATCGGAAAACACTGCTCCAGAGAACGCCATTCAAGTACAACTGAAACTGAAACTTTAATGACCTGCAGAATAGTGCCTATCAATACATTGAGTGGATACAAGTATAAATATTGTTTAGTCATTGAATTTTTTGATACACACACAAAACATACATGTAAATGCAACGTAATTTAACCACAAAACATATTTATGTATGAATATATTCTCGCATTCAAATATATAGATTTTTCCCATGCATATTCCAGGGAATGTTACCTGGGTGCCACAGGCAGGGACGAGGAGAAAATGAAAACAGAAAAGTAGAGGAGAGTATGGGGTGGAGTGGAGGAGTCAAAACTGTTGTAAGAAAAATATAATTTTTGATATGTCCTCGATAAATCGGAAAAAATGCAGACAGAAAGAAGAAAGGTTGTTAAAAATTATATAGATAAAAGTTTGATCTGGAATAAGTATAGTGGAGGTATTTAGAAATGTGTCTTTGGAGGACAAAAAAAGATGCAATCCTTAAGTAGGTAGTAAAGATTATTATGGCTATTTAGTTAGTTGCGAAACTGGCAATTTTCATCAGGGTTTTAAATTAATGCAATGCACCTTTGTTCCAGTAGAGTATAATAGGATAAAGGCGTAATCTTCTAGCCATATTCCTACGAAGCCATTCAAGTAAAAGTGTTCATTGATAGCTGAAGAATACAAAACGTTGATAAAGATTCATGCATATTGCAAAGGCTTTTTTATGTTTCCTGAATAAGTGCTGGAGTTAAATTCTCGACATTAGTTTTCTTAGCACTTTTCACAGCATTGCTTGTAAAAATTATTGCAGAAACATACCTGCCTAGCTTGTCAGATAGACTCAAGTCTCAAAACGAAAAGAAGTGGGTAAAGTCTGGCTGATAGGGATAGGTATTGTGAATAAAGTCTTACTGCAAAAGGGTCACAATTCATAAGAATATATGAATTGAATGTCTTGTAGAATGCCTTACATATATATATATATAGAAAAAGTGGATTTATTTTTATATTTTAACAAAATTCAAAATTTCTTATTCTAGAAAACAAAAGCATGTTTATGAGGAATAAATTGCAATGTATGCACGAATTTGCAGATGTGCAAAGACCTCTATAAGGTCATGTATAAGCAGTAAAATACGAGGTATATATTTTTGAATATTTTTCCTTCATGTTTTCTATACGCTTCATCAACTGCGAAGAAAATTATCAAATACGACTTGTTAAAAAGATAATCGCCCTGAGTAGGTATTGTCCGGTATAGAATCGACCATAAAGTAAACAAGTATGCCTATCTCAATTATAACACGTTAATTGTGTTTTTCATTTATAAAAAATTGTTTACAAAATAATTAACATCATGCTATAAGGGGACGTCGCGTAGGAGGTGCGTCTCTTTTCCGTGAGGTGGCGGAATATCCCCAAGATCTTGATATTGGAGGGGTGTCCAATTAAAGCACGAAACTACGGAGCTTAACGAAGAAGACTTTATTTCGAAGCACACTCAAAACAGACAACCTTCCAGGACGGAAGCCACATTCCAACTCACGTTCTCTTCTCTTGGAAGATAGATTTTCTCTTCTCAACTTCTTTTAACAACGTATAAACAAACAAAACGCATTAGGTGCTGTAAGGCCACAGAGAGCTAGTAAAAATATCCATACTGGGAAAATAGATTCGTTACAATCTCCCCCTCTGGCTCCGACGACGTCTCGGCGAGGAGCCAGTAAGAGCCATCTCCCCTTTGGGAGTAGTTCCTGACGAACAGAACGGGAAGCTCCGGGCAACTGCCGACACTCTTGTCTCAGGTCGAAGTTCAGTTTTCGAGTCACACCGGTTCTGGGGACGTCGACTAGGGTTCGGATGCACTTTTGAAGAACGCCGCTCTCTTCGGGTCCGGGTAACCACGGTTGTGGTCTCAGCATCTCGTAATGGAGTCAACTCCCCTTGGAATCAGTACTGCTTTACGGGATTCAAGACGAGTTCTTGTTTCCTCCCGTTCAGGAAATCTTCAGCTTCCTGAGTAGATTCAACGTTTTCAATGATCTTATCCAAAACATCATTCCCACTTTGGGACTCGCGGAGAGTCCGTGAACTCTTCTCCACTACAATGAAGTTCAACAGCTCACACTGCTTGGCTCCTTTACCAATTGGGCTGGATAGCTTATCAGTGTGGCTGCCTGGACAGTTACGAGCAATATGACCACGATTTTTACACCGATAACACACTATCGGATCCCAACATCTTCGGGCAACGTGTCCACGTCGACCGCAGTTATAGCAAGCATGCCTTCCTCGCGAGGTCGAGCGAGAATTTGAAACACGACACTTTTCGTAGTCTTCTCTAGGGCCACCTTCACAGCGGTGTACCCTGTCATCACCACTCTTGTTGATCTGGTGCTTGAGAAAAGATATTCCTCCCCCTAACTTGGAGCATCTATGGGATTCTTCTGAGAAGGAATAAAGTTCTCGCTGCTCGATGAAAGGTATCGGGCCTCCCCCTGGCTTGGGGCATCGCCTGAACTCCGGCGGGAATGAATCAAGTTCTCGTTGATGAGAAGTAAGGTGGGTACCTTTATCTTCACGAAGTCGACACGAGTTTGACTCAGCAGGTAGTGCCAGAAGAGCACTGCTTTCAGATGGGCTTTCGACGAACGGATGTCGCTTCTCAGGAGCTTCAGAGAAGTACCACTTTCCTTGCTGAACATCCAGGACGATACCAGCATCACTGAGAAAGTCGGTACCGAGAAGGGTTCGGTTTTCTCTGGCCTGTGGTAGCACCATCATCTCGGTGGGAATCACTTTACCTTGGACGTTAATGTCCACGGTCGTAGTTAGGACTTCGGCTCCACGAGCATATCCATCGACTAGTCTCATAACGATAGTCTTGCGGGAAAAGGGCAAACCATGTTCTTGTAGGAGATGATATAGCTTCTCCCCTGCCACCGAATGTGTGGCACCCGTGTCAGCACACACGGCTCCACGCTTATGACAGATCATGACTTCGATAGCATTTCTTTGACGTCTCTCAGTTGAGAAACTGTAAAAGTCCAAAGCGTTGACACTGGGTCCTGGTCTATCCATTGGAGGATTACACGTTCGGCATCGGGACTTGGTAACACCAGGTTCCCCGCAACCATAACATCTTAAAGCAGAATGACGTCCTGCATCTTCCGATTCCGGATTCGCACGTTGATTAGAATGAAAGTCTCTTTGTCGCACTGCGGACCTAAGGGGTTCATGTTGCTTTGACTGCAACTTCTTCCTCTCACATTGGATCTCGCTCTTTTTGTTTCGAAGGTTATCATAAGCATCAAGCTTCTCCACGATTTCATCAGGGGTAGTCCACTCACTCCAAACATCCAGAAAATGTTCTTTTACCTCGGGTGGAATCCTCTTCTTCATCTGATCCGAAATCATCAGATCTTTCAGCTCGTCAAAGTTGCTAATGTTCAGTTCGGACAAACTTTCGAAATAACTTTGGATCTCAAAGTGATAGTCCTTCCAGGTACTTCCAGGTGATTTTCTGTGCGTAGAGAAGAGCTGCCGGAACCTTTCCGCACTCAGCTTGAAACGGCGTAAGAGAACCTCCCGGATGTGGTCGTAATCATGGGCCTTATCTTCAGGTTCTCGAGCAATGAGCTTAGCAACTTCATTCGGCAAAACTCCCAGCAGATACGCAACCCAGTTCACCTTCTCCACTTTCAAGAATTTTAGCTGTCTTTCAAACAACTTTAGGAATAGCGACATATCATCTTCACTCGGATTGAAATTCGGGATCAACCTCTTCACGTCGAACTTGGGCTGATCGATGAGAGCGACGGATGGCTCTTCTGCCGGTTGCGAGAGTCGTTGAAACTCAAGCTGCAACCGCATCTTTTCAAGTTCAAACGAACGTTCTCGTTCCTTTTCTTCGGCGATCCTAGATTGTTCCTTTTCTTCGGCGATCCTAGATTGTTCCTTTTCTTCGGCGATCCTAGATTGTTCCTTTTCTTCGTCGATCCTAGATTGTTCCTTTTCTTCGTCGATTCTAGCTCTTTCCTCAGCTATTCTAGCTCGTTCTTCTTCTCTTTCCTCAGCTATTCTAGCTCGTTCTTCTTCTCTTTCCTCAGCTATTCTAGCTCGTTCTTCTTCTCCCTCTCTTTCTCCGATAATAGTAGCCAGCAGGGATTTCACGAATTCTTCCTCATAACCGGAGGACTTTGTTATTATGTGCTTGAGATCTACTACACGCGAATCATTCGGAACTTCCTCTCCTAATTCTAGAGCGAGTAGGATCAAATCACGTTTCTTACCTTTGGCCAAGTACGCCATTTCGATTTTAGGAGCTATCAGGAACCTCACAGTTGATTTCGAATGTCCGTTTCGTACTGCCTTGAGTTCGAGCCACGACGTTGGGCGCCAGTTTTATAAGGGGACGTCGAGTAGGAGGTGCGTCTCTTTTCCGTGAGGTGGCGGAATATCCCCAAGATCTTGATATTGGAGGGGTGTCCAATTAAAGCACGAAACTACGGAGCTTAACGAAGAAGACTTTATTTCGAAGCACACTCAAAACAGACAACCTTCCAGGACGGAAGCCACATTCCAACTCACGTTCTCTTCTCTTGGAAGATAGATTTTCTCTTCTCAACTTCTTTTAACAACGTATAAACAAACAAAACGCATTAGGTGCTGTAAGGCCACAGAGAGTTAGTAAAAATATCCATACTGGGAAAATAGATTCGTTACAATGCCCTTTTTACTTAACCAATGGAATAAAAAAATTGGTTCTTCAATAAATTTCATTTTATATTTTGGTGGACATGAGGGTGACAAGTTAAAACTCTGCACCTGGTGCCACCAGACCTTGCTACGCCACTGCTTGTGTGTATATTTTTCTCTCTTGTTCTTATCTTATCGACTCGTTCGCACTTCTCTCGGGGCCTCCACAAATACAAGGCCACGAGAGGCAAAATGCCCAACGAGGTGGCTGGAAAGAAATGCTCATAACAAACATGGATGTCATATATTTCTGAAATACAGCGACCTAATTAAAAGTGCAATTATATAAACTAAAATTATATTCTATTCCGGGCAGTCTGAATGCCTCCGGGAGTAAGCTGTTCCATTGATTCACAACCCTGTTAAAAGAAAAATTCCCTGCGACACATGACCTTGAATTGCCCCTTATCAATTGATACTGAAAATGAGCATTCAATTTTATTGTCAGAATTCCACATGATGGAAGTGTAAATTCTCTTAAATGGTTTTGTAAGGTAGTTCGACTGAAAATACTATAGATGATAATTTGAAATACACTCGTATCACAAGATAAACAAAATCGAAATATTTAAAATATTTTGCAGTTTTGCGATATTAATCTTTACGTTATTACTTTCTTCAAATTCTGAGTAAAATAACGAGTGCGCACACACTTCTAACATTTTTCAAGAAACAAATCATACTTAATTAGTTTTATGACATGAATGTCGCTCTCCACTTGTTAATACAAGATGTACGGAAGACTGGATGCTGTGAAGATATTTATTATTTGAGATGTTAATTTTTTTTTTTTTTTAAGGAAGGAAGGAAAAAAAAAAAAAAAACTCATCTCTGCCTCTACCGGGAGTCGAACCCGGGTCCCTCTCTTGTATTAACAAGTGGAGAGCGACATTCATGTCATATATATAGCCCTCTGGTGGCTCGTCGTCCATGAGCTATTAGCTGATCGGTTTCACCGTCCATTGCACGGTTCCGTTCGGCATATATACGCTCTAGCGAAGGAAAATCTCTATCTCCTCTGTAGCTTAGTGGTCAGAGCACTCGTCTGGCAATCGAGGGACCCGGGTTCGACTCCCGGTAGAGGCAGAGATGAGTTTTTTTCCTTCCTTAAAAAAAAAAAAAAAATTAACATCTCAAATAATAAATATCTTCACAGCATCCAGTCTTCCGTATATCTTGTATTAATTAGTTTTGTTTATCTCTCCTACTTCTCGTGAGATTTAACGCGTGTTTGTTTATTACATTTTATTGTTAATTTCATTTCATGAAAGGCAATACAGCGACATAAACTTCACAATCAGATAAAAATATTCACTACTTTTTTAATTTCATAATCAGTTTTAATTAAAATTTTTATCATTCAGCTCGTGCTTATCGCCTTTAGATTATTTTGTTTTTTATTGAACGAAAGAAACATTTACTTATTTATTTATTTTTATTTTTTGGAATTTACTATTTTGATGAGATTTTCTGTTTGAACAGATCGTTTTCAATATATTTCAAATAATAATTTTCTTGTTTTGTGAGTTATTTTAATGAAATAGTTAGGCATACATTGATGAGTGATTGCACTGTGATCAGCCGCTGCAAATAGCAATGCCCGGATTCGGAACAACGGTGAGGTGAGGTTCAAATCATTATTTTTAGTGGCATCATGAGTAAAACAACTGATCTAACAGACTTTGATAACTAATGGATTGTGATGCCCTAGCACCTTGGAACGCCCATTTTAGAATCAATGTGGATTGTGGGCTGTTCATACACCATCAGTGGGAATGTGGTGTGCAGATGAAGAGAATCAACGAACTCTAGTGTTGAGTCGGTCCGAAATGTATTGGTACTAAAGGGGAGAGGCTACAACACGGCTTCATTTCTTCAAATCATCAGCTAGAACATTCGCTTAATTTGCAAATTTCATAATTCAAATTTGGAAGCTAGAGAGCAGAACTTCCTGAGCACATACGTTATCATCTGCAATCGTGTTATAGTTTTACATAAAGAATGATTTTCAAATTTTTCACTTACTTTTTTAATATTTTCTTCTAATTAGCACGTATTTGCATGCAGTTTTTTTTATAAAACCACTTACACCTCAAATATTTCACTCATGTTTCATGCATTTTATACACATTCTCAAATTCGAGGAGGAGGACGGAGGAAATCGGTTGATCAGAGAAAGTGACTTATGGAAAGAAAGAATGAAAGAGGGATTGAACAAGGTTTTTAGAAGAAAAATCAGTGTTAGTTTAATACGTCACACTGCATGCATGATGCAAAATTTCGTTCTTTCAAACCGAGCACAACTCCTGTTTATCACCATCGGCAATTTACTAGGGAATGAGTTATGCTGCAAGCGTGCATGTGTAACTGACAATCTGAATGGGTATTTAGTGTCCTGCTTGAATGTTTAGTGTTGCCATCTATTTCTCAAAGTGTGAGTGAATGATTGAAGGCACGTTGTGAGACTTTAACGGGGAGATCGGCTCGCAATTATGCCTTGAAATTGGGAACCAGAGAGAACCATTTTAAATATATTTTTATTAATATATATTATGCTTTCTTTTCCTGAGGGTGACATAACCCTGAACAATAAGTACCCAATATGGCACACCTCCCCGAGTCATACATCAAAAATGTATACCCTAATACCGTTTCTGACAAAAAAGAAAAATAGTGAAACAAAAACAATAGAAAAATTACAAGAGTTTAGAAACAAAATAATTCAAAAAGTTTCAACAAAATACATTTTCTAGAGAGACGATTCACCTGGTATATTATTTTATAGTTTGTCTTCGCAACAATGACACGAAGCAACCTAATTACTCAGTCATTCATACTAATCACAATTATTTCATTCATGATTACCCACAAGTACTAAATTCATAATGCACCCATACTACAAGTAATTAAAAAACAATACGTGTAAAAAGAAACAATGTAGACAAAAAAAAACACTTGCTGAAAGGAGAATTTAACCAAACAGACATAATACACAGAGGATAATAATGGCCTGGAAAATAGTAATTGTAAAAAAAAAAAATGCTTTCCGTTTATCAAAAAATTCAATATAAATAATACGGAAAATAAAAATCACTGTAAAACAGCATTAAACGAACATATATCAAAAATACTTGATGAAATACAAACAACAAAATGATAGAACGAACTGAGTAAATATATGTCCCATCTAATCAAGAAATTAAAAAGAGTTAAATAAATAATAATAATAACTACACTGCATTAAAATAACAAAATAATTGCATTTTCAATTGGGTTGCTGTATTTTAGAAATATACGACATTCATATTTGTCATGGGCATGCTTTTCTCAGGCATCTCGTTGGGCATTTTGCCTGTTGTGGCCTTGTGTTTGTATAAAAATCAAAACAATATAAAGAAACAGTTACTACAAAACAGTTTCAAAGAAGCATATACCAAAATACTAGGCAAAATACATGCGAAAAATCACAATTTCAGACAATAGTGATACAAAGACTGAGAGAAAAAATTAGTTTCTACAAGCGCGAAAAGTGGCTCTATTGAAGACCTTGTACATTGCAATGCCACCCGTTAAAACTCCCATCAAGTCTGACTTTCTAATCATTATATAATATCTTAGTTGTTCGACTGAAGTTTCACTCCGTACCCCCATGCCAATTTAGTTTGATGGACAGGCATACCACGAAGTCGACGTCTTAGGTATTCATTAAACAAACCACAAAGTCTGGCATCCGTCCTGGACGTCCATCACCGTCCTCTCGCCACAGTCCGTAATGATTAGGTCTGGCTTTCGTAGGCCGACGGAGAGAGAACCGTTGAATGGGAGATTCAACGGTTGCGTTTCTATTGACGTTTCTGTAATTTGCCCGAGCTATATAATATACCAAAGAGTCATGTCGCTCGATTCTCTGACCCGAGGTATGAAAACAACCCTGGAGAACATGATCAGTTGTTTCCGCCATGGCGCAGTCGGCCCTGCATCTTCTATTATAGTCTGGTCGATCTCTCGCCAGTTGTGAGCTGTTGGAAGTGTATTTTTGTGGCGCCTATGGAACTAGGAGTAGTCGTGGCCAGACACCAATCTTGAAAGGTTTTCTAACCACAGGTGTTGACCATTGACCCATCCAGTATTTTATTTTCTCAGCAACTTAGCATTACAGCATATCAAAGAATATTCTATCTCTTCCTGGATATCAATGATGAGATGAAGTTGAAAAAAAAAGTTTGTTTTCGAAACTCATCCCTCCCCCCACTCCCTAATGTCATTCCCTAGGCTGGAATCTTTGCCGGTTACCCACGCCAGACTTTCACGGTACCTTCCATACTGAATTTATTGCATGGAAAAACAAAAATTGAGTAATTGTCCAGGGCTAGAGTCCTGTCAGCCTCATCTTGTGGGGGCCATATCTCCACCGAAAAGATTCTTCACTGCGATTTAAACAGTGGTACATTGATAGCTATGAACGAGGGTTGTGAATCAAAAGTGCGAAACTCCAATAGAATGAATTTCTTTTTCTTTCTGGAGTGAGTTTTAAAATTGCGATCTGCTGCTCACTTTGGAAAGTTTTTTTAGAGGTACTGCTCACATTTTTATGGATAGCTTCTAATATTACGCATAATTTCTCTTACACTGAAATGTTTTATACATAGAAATACGTACATCGAAGACAATAGCTTTCATGTCATTCTGTTTTCCTTCCTTCTGGTACAAAAAAAAAAAAAATAATTAAAAAGAAGGGAATAAATGAGAAATTCTCGCCAGGTCCATTCCTTTGTTTTTGCTCCTCTTAATTGATTGCGATCATGTTGCTAATTACTCTCCTTTATCAGGTTAGTGATTCTGGAAACCCCGATTCTTCTTTTGTACAAATGAAAGGACAAAAAGGAACAAAAAAAGGTAGTTTTCCAGGCAGGAAGGAAGATGCTAGAAGGATAGGGAAAAAAGAATTACACCAGTGATTCATTGCCAAGTCGCCCGGATAAATGGGAACATACCTTTTTCGTTTTGCTTTTATTGCCTTGAACAGAAATATCATCCGAAAAAAAAGAAAGAATTGCTATTGATATTGAACAAAAAAAAAAGAAGAAAGAAAGAAAGAGTCATATCTGTGTATGTAACGTGTTTTTGTTGGAACAGGTTATGCGCTAATGCGTGAAATTCCTCCAAAATCACTGGTTTCTTCCTTTTCGTCGACACTTTATTTCGTTAATGCGAAATTAATTCACTGATTCACGAACCAATGTTATTAAGAGAAAAATTTTCATAATTTTCCCTTGAGAAGCTGAAATTTATCACTTCAAGGAATCGCCTCTCTGGAAATTCGAATAGAGATCGTTCCCAGGAATCGGTCATTTTCTTCGAGGTATTTTAAATATACCATATTTACTCGCGTATAGGACGAGGTCTTTATTAAATTTTCGCTGCTTCAAAACCCTGGGTCGTCCTATATGCGCGAGCGAAAAAAACATGAAAAAAAAAATCAATGAAAATAATTAGAATTAATTATAAAAATAACTCCAGAAATAATGGTGAAAAAATGCTAATTCAAAATTTATTGAAAATTCAATATTGATGAAAAAATGAGTCAGAACCAGGAGTACAATAATCAAAAATTGATGAATAAAACAATCAAAAATTGGAAATCCCAAACGTGGCTTCAGAGTCGGAGGCGCAGAGAGTACTGTAGTCATCATCCTCATCATCATCCTTTGGTGTCCCATAAGGGAAAAGCCTAGGCAAATTTTGCCCATTGCTCTAATACCAAGTGGTTTAACATGAGTTGTGGGTCATGTGAATATGAAGAGAAACATTATTCTGTGGAAATTCACAGAGTTTGGTGATCGCTCTGGGGACGAAAGTTATGGTATCTGTTACCATTATATTGAATCTCTGTGTGTGGGAGATTATGATAAGCCGCAACCAGTAAAGGCCATATCAGAAAATTTGAGGCTGCTCGTGTCTGCGGTACCCTATTTTTTAGAAAAGGAGTAGAGGAGGTCTCAGAGAGATAATATGGCTGAGAACTCAACATGAAGTTATTAAATAGTGACGCATGAGAGTTCAAGTTAGAGCAGAATTAAAACTCACCGTGAATTCAGGTGTTTAGTGTAATTGAGAAAATTTACTAGGTTATAAAACTTAATTTGAAGGGGCATTCCAAGGGGTGTTCGACGGGTGCTAACTCGTTCTGAGGGGCTCGTCTTTCATTATAACTCAAGCAGGATGGATGCGTCCGCCCTCGAGTCGCGGTGTAATTATCGGTCGACATCTAGGGCGAAGCTTATAGTAAAACAAACTCGGACACAGGGTAGTTTTAAATTTGCCGCTGTGGTGGTCGAGTGGTTATAGCGACAGACTCGCGATGCGAGGATCCGGGTTCGAATCCCACAGTGGTGGTCGGCTGAAGTTGGTTTTCTGTGGTTCCCAACTTCAAGGCGCAAATGCGAGCCGATCTCCCCGTTAAAAAGTCTCGCCACAGAAAGCAACAGTCCTACAACGATAAATCATTCAATCATAACACTTCACTCATAGTTAGAAAAACTGGAGGCAGATGGCAGCACTACACTGTCTGCAGTCCTGCCTTGAGTTCCATTGCCGCAAATGTTTGTCTTCTATCCATTGTTTGACATCTTCTTTGATGGTTGACATCGAAACAGGATAGAAAGGTTCAGGCCCAGATAGCTTCAGGTTCACTGTCTCTTTGGCTATCTGGTCTGCGAGTTCATTTCCCTGGAAATTTACATAACCAGGAACCCGGTAAAGGTTGATGTTGTTACCCAATGCTGCCAAGTTATTCAGCATGTCAGTGCAGTATTTTACATACAGTTGAAACTTGAGGAAGTTGTCAAGAGCCAATAGTGCTGCTTCGCTGTCAGAGAAGATAACAATTTGTTTGCCATGATACCCTTTAGAAATCAGACTTTCAGCCAGTATGGCTATTGCTAATACTTCAGCTTGAAAGACTGTTGTCGTTTTGCCTAGATACAAATGTATCTTATGGTAGTCGTGATCCACTCCAAAGATGCGGAAAATTGCTCCAGCCCCAGTATCAGTAATCCTAGAGCCGTCGGTGTAACACTCAATTACTCCTTTTGAGATGTTATCAATTATGTGAGCAACTTCATTTCTCCTGGGTATGTGGATAGTGAAGCATTTAGTGAAATTTTTTGTTTTGGAACAGGAGTCTTTTGTCATTAGTAGAGAAGGGACCGCCACTTTTCCCAGTAGACAGCTGTCAAGATGATTCTTGAAAGAAGGTTTGTATCCCATAAAAGGACGATTGCACCATGTATCATTTCTTTCCATCTTATAAATGGTCTTAAAAGCTTTTCCTTGTAGGTACCATCTCAGAGGTAATAGCTTAAGAGTAGTTTTTGAGTAGTTTCTTAAGAGTAGTAGATCTACTGTAGTAGGCCCAGTCCAACACACGACTCGGGAAATAAACGAGAAAAATGAAACAGCGAATCCCTCACTGCCCAGTACCGGACCACAAACCGGCACTTGACGAACACTGGACTAGATGACCATAGTGAGGGGAAAAATACGAGAAATTTGAATCTTAACTAAGGCAAAACATTGTCAATGGTCACCAGAAAATTTCCATCAGTAGATAAATGTATGAATTGTTGCTAAAATTACTGAAAAATTTCAGATGATTGGTGAAATGATTTCTGAAATGATGGCTACTGGAAATAGCATTGAATCCAAAAGCAGTACGAGGGAAAAACATTTAACATGACAAGTATGTGAGATGAATGGGTTTTATTTGTAGCAGTAATTATGATAATGTAATTTATAAGTTTTTAAAATTTCCTTCATTCACGATTTTAGTTACAAATTCAAATGAGTGTCTTTGGAAAAAATGGGGCAAATGCGTAACATCAAAATGGTCAAAATATAGAAATGTCCCGTAAAATACTAATCATATAGTCAGATGAGTGCCCGAGTGGCGTAGTGGTAAGATGCTCGTCTACCACCGTGAAGGTTGCTGTCACGGTCCTGGGTTTTCCTCTCATACTACATCTAAGTGGTCCGTCGAGTTGGTTTAGATATTTCACTCTAATCCTTGAGGATCACAAATGTTTAGAATGGCTGCTGTATAGAAATTGGCCTTCACCGACTCTTATTAATGCTATATCCGAGAAGTCCTGGTATCTAAGACAAGTATCACTGATTTTATCCATATAGCTCCACACATTATCTCAACATGGTATTGTTCCTTTCAAATCTTTCTTCTTCGGTTATAACATCTTTTTTGCGTATTGCGTAAAGAAAGTACTAGAAGTACGCAATTCAATGCATAAAATATACCAATCTAGCTCATTCGTAGTATAATTTGAAAATTTGTGAGCATTTATTTCGTTTCTTAACGGGTAAAAATATGTTACATGGAATTTTTTGTTTTTCTAGAGAGTCATAGTAGTTCATAGTCCTATCTACTACTACACCACACATGCACTCTGTCCACGTTCCTCTATGAAATTTATAACGAATGAGTACATATTGGAATGTGCATGCATGTGTTGTGAACTTAACGTAAAGTGTCTTTTAGGAATATTTGTGAGAAGCCCTAACTGGATTTTCAATCATTTTTATCAAATATAAATTTGCAACACCATTCTTTTTAACCCTTTAAATGCATGATTTTTTCCGAGCTCTGATAATTGTTTTCATAGTAGATGACATTCATTTAAAACCATAAAAATCGTATAAAAAATTTATTTCGAATTTTACTGCTTATACAGGGCCTTAAGTAGGACGTACAGAGCCTCAAAAATTGCATATAAAATATATATATATTGAAGTGTAATATTACTTTTCAAATATATAACTACATTCTTCGTGATTCAAACTATAGTAAGAAAAAAAAAATGATCACAAACTTCAAGCTAAGAAATGAAATGGAAACAAAGCATTTTAACAAATTAGCGAAATCACAGCCACTCATGCTCGGCAGCAACCAAAGAATTGTTTTCGTTAATTGGGACATCTACCAACAAATAAAAAATATAGAATGGAAAGAATATGGCCTCACCTCATGTGCAAAGGTGGTTCTGAATTTTTTATTTTTTAAAACTGGCTGCAATCTATCTATCTATCTATCTATATATATAAAATTGATTTTCTGTGTGTGTGTCTGTGTGTGTGTGTTCTCTATACAAATCTACAATTTTAGATCGATCGTCGCCAAATTTTTCATATATACCAAATGGGACCCGACTTGAACGATAGGCTACTTTAAAATTTCGTCAGAGCAGGGCAAATGCCCCAAATGGGCAAAAAACTGTCGGGCAACAATGGTTTTTGGGCCTCAACAATCACTTTCCGAACGTTTACTTTGGTTACCGTGGTTCCCTAGCAATGCATTTAAGACGTGTATATGCCTTTACAATGGTTTGTCGTTCTTTAATGCTGTACGTATATGTATAATATTTATGCCTTTATAATGGTTTGCCACTTTATTCAATCCTCCCAGTAATGAGAGCTTTTTGAATAGACGTCATAATCATCACCAGCATCACTTTGAGGGTCAGGAAAAGGGTGATCCTCATAGAAATTAGTGTTAAAATTGCCGATTTTAATGTAGAAATGCGGAAATTTGGTGGGGTTTTCCACTACATCAATAATTTTAAAAATTGTATTAAATACTCGATTTTTGAAATATTGAGTTCGCTTAGAGATACACGATACACGAATCCCAGGAGATTAAATATGAAGTAATTAGCCGGACCTATACTTTTGATTTGGAAATTCATGCAATAACATTGATTTCAACTTTTTATTTATATCTTCTCAAGCATGAAAATTAATGTCTCCGTATTGTCTTTTGATATTTATTTGCATAAATTCATGTAGTTTAGGATGTTTTTAAAATTAGTTATGGGCCCCGTAAAGTGCATCGAAAAAATTCCACAGCTTTAATTAAGCATTTTCGGAAGCTCAAACAGGCAGAAATAGATAACTTGAAGTTCAGGGGGAGGGAATCGAAATACCTAACACCCATTAAAAAAAGGGGGGGGGACTATTCATTTCTACGTTTCTTTAAATTTAGATTTGTTTATTTCATGAGTCGCGCAGGACGTCGCCATATTGGTTAACTTAGACATGGTTTGCATGTCCCTCAAAGAAAGAGGGAGATATCGCATGATCCAAAAAGCCTCATTGAAGAAAACCCGGGCAGCGCCGGGTACTGTAGCTAGTATATATATATATAATGAACGTTTAACCCTCTCCCCCCGACCTCTCCGAAACTCCCTTTCGTCTCCCTTTTCAAACACTGAAAATAAACGATAAATAAAATAAAAAATTAATTTAGGGATTATTCCGAACCTTTTTTATCGAACCCAATACCAGCACCACACAAGCCGATCCATACTTTTGACGTGTGTTGATTTTTCAAGGAAATGGATTCATATTTCAGTTTTTTTTTTTTTTTTTTTTTTGTATATGAAAAGGATTTCTTTAAGAAACATTCCTATGTCATTTTATTGGCTGTACACTAATCTCTTTATTCTGCAAAGTTCTTTTCGATGTGTTTTTCACACATCGAAAGCTTGCCTCAAGGTGAGCACACGCACAAAATTAAACGGTTAGTGCAAGCTTTGCGAAATAATACCTGCGTACTCCTGTAGGCCTGAATAGAATGCCTACATTTTTTTTAAAACTCCAACTTTAAAGAATAGCGTGCCGGAAAGGGTAAAAAGACCCTTCACACATGCCATGTATTTGAGGGTTTAGTCGTAAACACCATTCTGGAATTCATTTTTCAAGAAAATTCATTTGGAAGTTCGTTCTCAAGAATATACAAGTATGTTTCAAATACCTTTGTTTCTTACAGTATAGTTTTGATAGACTCTGAGCGTACTTACAGCAAATCCTAGCATCAGAATTTTTTTTGAATTATTGTCAAAGTTAGCTGTTAATTTTCCATAGTTCCACACTTTCTCTATATTGTTGAAGAAAATAGAAACAGTCAAGTATGCAATTATATAATAAGCAATTATATAGTATAAAATGTCACAAGGAACATGTTCGCAAACCAAGGTACCACTGTATTTACCTATTAATTCTTCGTTAATCAATGGAAAATATAGAGAATCTCAGCTTCATTCTCCGTACTAATGGAAACTAGTGTGGATAGATTATCAATCTCCATGCCATTTAGTGAAAGATATTGTACCACGAAACTAATCTACAATCTAACTTGATATAATCTTTAGGTAATTTGCCCAAAATACATGTACAGTAGCTATTTACTGTGAAATTATTATTTTTTGTCCGAAACTCTCTTTTCGGGGGAAAAAAAATCTCGTTTCTTGCCTGAGCTTTTATTTTGAAATCAATCTTAGATGAGAATTCTGTCTTCAGTGGAGTTTTTTTTATTTGCTACAAGGAAAAAAAGTTCATGAACGGTTAGAATTGTTTTTAAACGGGAGGAAAAACCCTGGCCCACTGTACAAAAATGTGGGGGAAAATATCTTTATGGCCGAGGTTTTAGTATCAACTTGCGTCCTTTGGGATGAGAGATAATGGCTTCGACGTTATAAAACTGTGACGACGATTCCTGCCACTGTATATTATTCTGAGGAAGAGTATTTTTTTTGTGTGTTATAACCTCTTTTTTCACTCGCGGTTGCATCGTTGCCAATAGCCACGAGCCGAAAGTAAATGAATGTGCGAGCATTAAAAATGGTTTCGTTTCTACTGGGAGAAAAAAATCGTAATGAAATTCACTGAGCGCAGGAGAATGAAAAACGGAATAGATCCCGTGGTGGTGCCATACACACAGTATATCTATCTGTTCGTATGTATAGCGGAAAAAAGAACTAATAAGTGAATCTCGGCTTATTTTATGACAAGTGGAGTTTTCGAGCGATTGCTTTGCGTAGTTTCACAGCCGGTCAGTCACTTATCATAATGACTCGTAATGACAGGTATGCGAAAACAATTTTCAAAGGGAAAATATCTTTTATCTATATTAGAGAAAGAACCTTAAAAATAGACATTTGTATAATAGGATCACATCGTTTCTATTCAGTTTAGAGATAATACAAGAGGTTTTTGAGAAAGAAAAGTTTAATGGCCCGTGAAGAGAATGTTACATCTTTGTATTGCTACCTGCAAGATGAAATAATAATATACGTATACATGCACTGAACGCTAATCGATGTAGAACCAGGGAACTTCTGAAAGTTTCATCAAATACGAACAGATTTATTTAATGCGTTCTCGTTTAATTTTGAAATGTAATAATGAAATCAAATGACTTGAATTATGCTTGCGTTAAAAAAAGAATAAATAGGGAACAATAATCATGAATATTGAGGAATACTGTAATTACATAATTAAAAAATCTATGCATGGGATAGTTTTTCAAAAGAGTATTAAAACTTGCATTTTTTTAACGTATTTGTATAGTTCATCTTTGCGTGGTAGATGATATTCACAAAGTCGGTGTACATGTTCATATTTTTAATCCAAAATTTTTGGAGTTACAACATTATGTTTGTTAGGTGAATTTTTTAATGTTTTAAATTATATTCATCTAAATTCACGTGTAAGTATCGTTAAACAATAAAGCTTGTTAATCTAGTCTAAGGTTCTAATATAGTAATTTAAGGTTAACTGACTGCAAAATTAAATCCTGAACAAATTATAACAATTTATTTCAAGATGGCTAGATTTTGATGGTAGAATGATTAGAAGTTACTCAATATTAGTTTACTGAATATCATAAAAAGCTTCATTAACAAAAATGCGTGATCTCTGTGAGCCTTATACAATTCATAAATTGAATCGCGAGGAGAGAGCATTCTATAAAAAACATTCTATGAAAATGATTGTGAAGTTCATTAAACAGCAAATAAAGCTCACTTTTCTAGCAATATACTGTATGAATATACATTTTTTTTAATAGAAACGTCTTTTCCAAGTAAATAGTTTGAACCCCAAGGGAGTTAAGTAAAAATTTTTAGGTGGAAAGAAAAGTATTTTTTCTTGCTGAGAAAATTGTATGCAGGAAACGTTCCGTGTTTAAAACATTTGGCTCTTATAAGAGAGGTCTCTCTATCTTTTACAGTTTGTTTCTTTACGTTTATATATGTTTACTTTTCAAAAACTTTAGTGGAAAAAGCGTTGAAAGTACAAACAGCTATTCGTGCATTGTGTCACGCACGACTCGAAGCCGCTGACTAATTCGCTATGAGGCGGGAAACCGTTGCATGACAGACAGCAATATGGTGCTACAGCAACATATCCTATAGTTTCGACTTTCCGAGCAAAAGAATACTCTTTTATTATCTATTTCACTTCTGCAATTTTTTATTTTATTTATTTATTTTTTTTGTGAGGAGGAAATTCCTCTATAATAATCTGAAAATATGATGCGAGTTTAGTCTTAATAATCATTTCAGAGAAGCCAACAAGAACTTAAGGCTTTTATTCTATCTCTTTCCAATTCCATTTTTTTTTATATTTTTGGTTGTATACACATATATTATCAGGATTGACCGAGACCTAAAGAACACTGGCCATTATATTAACCATTTTTTTTAGAGATCTTCGTCAATAAGATGATACGGCGATATTTTTAACGCATGAAAGGTAATCAAATAGCCAATCACATAGATTGACTCAATCAATAGTCAATCATGGGACAATCATTGTGAATCACAAATAGTGAATCAAGAGTAATATAACTCATAAATACGTAATATGAAACTGTTACCATTTGTGGATGTGATTACTATTGTATTTTTAATGATACCGCATTACTCCGCATTAGCCGGCATGCCGTGAAACTAAAAGGACACCAGTTTTTTGAATGCTGGTGTCTGGTCCGTTCTTGGCATCCTGGGAAAAGCGAGATTCAATAAAGGTAATGGCATGCATTCAACCAATTCTCAATGGATATTTAGAATAAAGATGCTTAGGAATTTCTTTTACAATCGCCACACACAGTAACTTAAGGGCCGCTCCTAAATTATAAACGCTTAACATAATTATTCATCTTTATCCAGTGACTAGTTATTCGACTCCATAATTTAATAGAAATACTCGCAATAAAGAACCGATGCGATCTGAATCTAATTTAGCATTTATTTAAAAATTAGCAAAAAACATTATTTTAAACTTAACAAAATAATAACAAGTTAACATGTTAGGGCAGCCAGTTGCTGTGCAAGTGTGTTCGCGCAATAATAACGTGAAACACATGTAGGTTATAGAAGCGCCACAAACAGTCCTACAAAATATGCAAATTTACGTATATATTTTTTGTTTCGCAACGCAACAGAATTTTTCAGAATCTGACTCGAATTTCCGTCATACTGATCTCTCTTTCGCTGTTTTCTAGGATGCCGGATAATGCGGGTGTGAATACGGTATTCTACATTTTCGAGTGTAAAGGGAATAAAATATCTGAGCATACCACAAAATTTTTCTAACTCACCTCCGGAGGCTCCACGGAGTTTATGAATCGCTACGACCACTCGTTAAATAAATTGCGCAATGTTTCCACTTGAATAAGACAAAGATATTCTAATTTGATGACAAATGACACTTTTGTCAGGCCATATAATCGAGTTTAGCATGCAGCTTATGTGAATGTGAGAGAGCCAATCTACTCGTTGAAAAGCCTCGCGACAGAGAGCAAAAATCATACAGCGGTACAATTATTCAATACAAATACAACACCACAACAGGCAAAATGTCCAACGAGGTGGCTGAGGAAAAAGTTGCCCATAAAAAATATGGATGCCATAAACTTCAAAATTACAGCAGCCCTAATAAAAAATAACTACAAGAACTAGAAACAGCATATATACATGGTAATTACACTTCACTCATAATTAGAAGGTGTGCGCTTAAGTTGTATTAGTCCAAAAAGTTGAAATTAGGACTGTTGGTAGGTCAGTCAGCTGTAGAGATGAAGTCTTTTGTAGTTATTCTTTTGTGCTCTTCGACGTGCAGAAATAATAAATCCATAGAAAATCATTCACATCTGCAATGAAAGGGTTTTAAGAGAACTTGAAAGAGGAAAGTTATAAACAGCTTGTTCAAAACATGCTCTGTTCCTTGTTTTTTTTATTTGCAGAAAAAGACGCAAAATACACTTCAAAGAAAAAAACGAAACCTCATAGAAAAGACAACACGTGAACACATGCATATCTATATAGTACCAACGGACATAACGTTCTTCCAGGCAGCCCTATGAATTAATTGTTATATTTTGCTACCATTTACCAAGAACCATATGTTGTGCTGGCAAATGAATTGCACGAATGAATTGTAATTTTTATACGAACAGAGCCGGATGGTGAATGACTCCAGAAATACATTTTTAATTTTGCCCTGATAAGCTGGGAGGAGTCGGTGATGAACGAGGAGAAAGGTTCCACCAAGACGTCCTGCTCTCAATGATGAGTGATTACTGGTGACTTTTACAGAAAGACAACACGATATATAAGAGAAATAAATAAATTATTTTTATAAAACACTAGAAAAATGAGCATAAATTTCGTTTTGCGTATGTAGACGTGTACTCTATGGATATCATGAGTACGTATGTAAAGAAAAAAAAACCGTTTTTTTGATATTTCATTTATAACGATGTATGACTATGATAAAATCCCCATTGTAATAAATGTGTTATAATTTGTTATTAGGAATAATATGCCAATTAGCTCCATTTTTAAGACGTGTAAGTTTTTCATTGTGTATACGTATTTCAAAAAATTACCATCATGCATACAGAAAACACTGTACGAGATGGAGACAGACTTTTTACATTCGTATTTGAATTCAGCACCCCAAAATTAGTCTAAAACAACTTATTGCACTCATGTGAGAAAAAAAATTAAAAATTGTTGACCAGTGTATTTATTAGCAGCTATCGAAAATTTGAGTTGTATAAGTTTGCCCACATATATGTATATAAGAAGTTCTGGTTTATGGAATAGTCGGATAATATGAGATACCTGGTTTTCTTCACCTTCAGGAATGGCCGCCAAGTGGAACAGTGATAGATTGCTTCAAAATGTCCCAATGATGCTATAGAGTGTGCCGCTAAGTTGTCACCAGGCATTCCACAAGGCTTCCCTTATCCAGCTCATGGATCAGCAGGTCATTTTAAACTTTAAGAAGCTCTACATCAAAGAAATTATTCTCCAATTATATTTTAAATATAACTGGCACTCGTCGACTTCTGAAAATCGAATATAATGTATTAAAAACATTATTCTAACCCATAATTGTTCCCTTACATTGCATATTTCATATTTACAAAGCTTGACAGCGTGTCTCACAGAACCATGGGTTTGGCTTGGAGGATATTGTGACTAGATTGTGATGCAGGCAGAAGTTTTGAACGTTTTAACACTGGGAATGTGGATGATATTAGCGAAACAACATATGGTCTTTATGTCATCGTTTTCGTTTTACCCTTTTTATATGCTGTGTATATATTGTTTACAATTTTTGTTAATTGAATTTTTAATTGGGTTGCTATATTTATGAAATATATGACATCCATATTTTTATGGGCATCTTTTTCTCAGCCACCTCGTTGGGCATTTTGCCTGTTGTGGCGTTGTATTTGTATATTTCCGCTATATTTTCAGTGTTGGTTTAATGATTGCCAATAATCTTAAATTATGCACTGGAACTGTGGTGAAGGTTCATGCTTTGGCCATGAGGCGCCCAGATCACATCGCCTTCCTGTGATGTCTTCCATTGCTCTTACGGACGTGGGTACCTCTGCACAACTTTTATTCAATAAATATTCAAATATGAAAATAATTAAAATTACGTAAGATGACGATTGATCAAATATTACTATTTGTATAACAATTCATTAAAATCACATTAATTGGTGTACTGAACGTCCATGATAGCAGAACGTTCATGCTGGAAACCTTCGGTACCTCAGGAACGGATTAATTCGTTTTACTTTTAACCCTGCCGAAAAAATTTATGAACGGACTTCAGGAGCTTCTTTCTGATTCTGTACAGAGTTTCAATGGAGCAACATCATCTGAAGAGAAAGAGGATTTCCTTAATGCGACACTGCTACCAGCCTAGAGCATAGTGCCGCGTCAGGCATGCGGGTGTGAAAGAAATTCATTAAAGAACAGCATACGGGTCAAATATCTGGCAAATGACCCGTGGTTTTTTCCCTACTTCTAGGCGCGTACCTAAGCTGGTCCCCATTTGAAAAAGTCTCTTTGCAGAGAGCAAGCAGTCATTCAACACAATATTTACATACCATGAAAATTCAGCAATTGCCGTTTTCATTTGAAAATATAGAAGTCAGATGGCAGCACCAGTACCACACAAAACAACATAATTCTAACAACATAAATACGTTTAGGCATATGTGCAACACACGTTCTGGCATGTACTAATTACTTGAAAATTGCACAGAGATATATTTACGTGAGCATGTATGTTACTGTTAAGTAGTATTAGTAGTTGACCCCAGCACGTGACAACATTATGAAGGACAGATGTTCGTGTCATCTACATGGCAGTGACGGACTATGCAACGTGTTCTTGAGCATTGGAACAGCAGTAGAATGCTGTAACAGATATTTTCAACATATAATGGGGAAGCTGGAGAAACGCGATACACCTAGGCTCTGACGCAAGAAGCAATGGACGCACTTCATCCCCAAGGGGAACTTGGGCATGTCTGGGATAACCAGAATTTACTAAGATGTTAATTTACGGCACATCAGTACAGACCTCTAGCCCGTAGCCCGTTAACCAATAGTGTCTTCTTTTTTTTTTTTATTTGCGCGATCAATTTGTTATTGTGTGCTCAAAATTTTGACATCTGTGCGAAATGACAAAACGAACTGATATCACATATAATCTAAAAAATTTCTTCTCTGTCTGGCAGAAACTCTATGCACATGCGCAGAAAGATATCCAAACCATTTTTTTCCGGACAGGTTTTCTTCCAGTTAGGATATTTAGTAAAGTATTAAACGAACCTAAATGGGGGGGATTGCTGAGCAGTGTTCACCAATGCGCATCAAAACTGAAGTTACTCCTTCAAATTTGCATTGAGGTGTAAAAATACTCCTTAAAATTTTAGGTAACTTTTTTTCCAATAGGTATTTTTCACTGATAAAAAAAATACACATTTTGTTTTTATAAAAATAAACCTGAAATTTTTGGAGAGGAGTGAAAAATTACTCTTAAAAATTGTATTTTCGGATAACACTGCTGCCGAGTAATGGTTTATCGATCAAAGATATCTTCTGAAAATATACACACGCACAGATGCAAAACCAATTTTACACAGGGATAAATAACGGAGTCTTACTATATTACTAACTATTAGTGTTCAGATGACCTATCTCTAATCGAAAATTTGAAAAAAATCATGCAGTCAAATTTATTTATTTATTTTATTTATTTATACAATAATGTTGGCCGAGTCCTGAACATGAGAAATTATCAAATAAAAGTAATCAATGAAATTTTATTTAAAATATTTAATACTTAAATACCTAATTGCTTTGCATTAAAAATCGGAAGAATCTAAACCTTTCCTTCTGAAGAATAACTTTTGAAAATCCTTCTCTTCTACAAACAAAGCGACATCTGGAAATGAATAACATGGTATGAACATAAAAATACGTATTCAACAAACCAAAATGTATATAAAGAAAAGAGCAATAAAAATATTAAATGTATCAAATTTGAAGCAAAAAAATATTCATGTATTAAATTCTTGAGAATTATTCGGTAAATGTAAAATTCATTTCATGCGAGAATAATAGATACACTTTAAACTGTATTCAACGTTCTTTAACGGAAAAAAAGAAATGCTAATTTCTTGGAAAGACTTGAATCTTTGAACGATGCGAATTGGAGATGGAATTGTAACAGCAGTAGGTTTTCGATTTGAATAATATTTGTTACACTCCTGTTTTTAAAACCCCGCTTTCTTTTACATAATCCAGTCGGTTGATTATTTGAAAGTTTAATGAGAAAAATATGCTGCGCATACCCTCGCTCTCTTTTCAAAAGTTCCCTGAACTACAGATGAACTAAAATTACATAAAATGTCAGAAAGTTCAATTATTTTATTTTTTGGGTCTCGAGTGGCTTTGATGATGGTTGATACAAAAAAAATTATAAACTGCTGAAATCGCTTATACATAATTCACAGCTGCAAATGACATTTCGATACTGAAAATTACTAGTGAAATAAGAGTAAAACAAATTTCATTGCAAAGAATAAGTGTAGTTATCGGCGTGTTCGAATTTCTAAGATATGAAAAATTCAGAATAGAATAAGGTCGAGGTTTATTTATTTTTTTATATTGGCTACAGATTTTATTTATATATGTATTGACATTGAATTTTAATGCCGTTTCTTACGGTGCAGTTTTTCATTCGAGTGGGGAGGGTTCTTATTAGATTTTAAAAAAAATATATATTTCTTACAGCAACCTGTTTGATTCCTATATGTTACGTGATTTAAATTTTTTCGAGTATATGGCTGTGATATATATTTCTATTTATGCATACACAGTGACTATATACTATTAAAAAAATGCTTGTACGAATCAAGCAGAGAAATTAGGGTCGCTTGAAGAAATTATTTCATATGTGTTTTGCTTCTCTTTTTCCAATTAAAGCTGAATAATTGAATTTCCATCGTCAAGCAAAGAAAATTCGTTATTAAAGAGCCGAGGTCTAAAGGCATTATGACCTCCAAACGTTTCGTGTAGTTTTGCGATCCGAAAGGTAAACAATTCTCTCATTGAATCGTTGACGTTCATTCAAAAGTTAAAGATAAAAATTTTAGTAAATTTATTTTTCATAACGTAGCGATTCTATAATCGAAAAATTATTTTTTCTATAGTCATCAGAAATAACCACTCAGAATCGAATATTTCCAGTTGCCACAACGATACTTCAGATATTAGGATAAGAAATATCCAGTGCAATAATGTATTATTAAGAACTCTTTCATAATGAGTAAAAACTTTCAAAACCATTCTACTGTGAAATAATAATCATTCGATTACCAACCATTTTCATAATTAAAGGGGAGGGGAATATAATACAATAGTTCCATTGAAAAAATAACACAAAATGAAGTAACAGAAACAGCAATAATGAAAGATAAATATGGGGGAAAAAAAGAAAACGAAAGAGTTTACTCGTCTGCTAAATAAAGCTCTGGGGATAATTTACGATGAACTAAGCGTTAAACATTAAAACGCCATTAATCAACCATTAATATCTAAAAGTTCGAAGACGTTATTCATAACCGAGTAAAGCTTCCCGTCAAATGGTGAAGCCCAGAGAATAAATCTCCAATAATTACCGTGTCGAGAGCCTGAGCAAGTACTAGTCTCTTGCATGCGGCGGAGTTTCTCCTCCAGAAGGATCTCACTTTACGCTGGCTTAAACTTGCTCAAGTACTTTTTGAACGAGTGCTATTTCCTTGTGGTCGAGTGTTGATTTAGTGCACTTTCAAAAATTGTGGCTATGACGGCTCATGGTACAAAATCATGGTTAAAAAAATATGCGACGAGTGAAAAAACTACAACTTTGGATTTTTAAAGTATGCATGAAACCCCTCACAAACCCATCATCCCAGAAAAAAGACACAAACAAACACCCGTATTATTTTAACACCAGAAAATGATTCCAGTTGGGTAACTCATTTACATAGACTTTTCGTTTGGGATTACCATAGATTATTTTCACATATTGTTGTTATTTTAAACATCATAGTAACTAAAAAAAATAGAAATTTTGTACATAAAATTAATGTGATCTTTGCATGGAAAAAAAAGTTAAATTTTTTTTACTTTCGAATCTTAATAAAAGTGAGATAGGTGGCTTTTTCTCAGCCCAATTATCAAGGAAACAGATATTTCCTGGATATTATGCCGAGGTGAACTCGGAAAGAAAAATCCGGTTTCCGACGGGCCTCGAACCCAAGCGCTCTTGCAAACCGGGTATATATATATAAGTATGATATCATCTACATCACTGGGGGGGGGGGCATAGCATATCCAGAAAGTATATATTTCCTTAAGAAAATTGTCCAAATGTATGGTAATCACCGTTAATTAAAACTAAAACAAAATGAATAGATTTCGACCGTCTTTGTTCTAAATCCGAGGTCGAGGTTCATAAGATTGTAGAAAGGAAAATAAAATGAGAGATGCTATTGTATCATATAGTAGTTATTTCACTATAATATTAAAAAACCAGAACTAAAGAAAGTTTGCACTACACCCTAGGTTCAACTTTCATTTACAAAGATGCAGAGCATACTTTCGAAGTGTGAATCAAAAATTCAAACAAATGAGAGATTTGTCAACTCGACATATTCCTCGAAATAAAATTTGATGTGAATTCTAAAGGATTTTTCGTAGCAAAGACGACGCTTGAACAGAAAACAAATCCACTTAACCCTTTGATCATTTTTGTCGCACTACAGTCAATTTTTTTTTTGCACACGAGGGCTAATTCGACCGCGTGTCCTAAAATTTATTGCCGATTCCGAATGGCAGCGTTTGCCATTTTTTTTTCTACTCACCGAGAGTTTAGTATGCTAACCCCTCGATGCGGAACTCCTTGCGATAGCAATCTTTTTTCTACGGTCGTGTTGTGTGTGTGAGTATGTTCGCCGTTTCTGTTATACGCCCGCGTCAGAAAGTTTCTGACCAGGACGAATACAAATACAAATACAAATACAACGCCACAACAGGCAAAATGCCCAACGAGGTGGCTGATAAAAAGATGCCCATAAAAATATGGTTGTCATATGTTTCAAAAATACAGCAACCCAATTAAAAATGCAATTAACACAAATTACAAACAATATATACACATGATAAAATATTATCCAATGCCCATAAAGAATACTTATGGTTGTCTTATTCTAAGAATGGATAGCTTCTCGATTTACCCCAACATGTTTATCGTATTTCTTTTTAAACGTGTCAATTGTGTTACAATTTACTACCTCCGGGGGTAAGCTATTCCATTTATTAACAACCCTATTGGAGAAAAATTCCCTGCGACACCATAACCTTGCATTGTCCCTCACCAATCGATACTGGTGTCCCCTTGTAAAAGCAGTCGATTGGCGGTGTACTAAATGTTCATGGTCCATCCTATCCATCCCATTGAAAATTTTGAACACTTCGATCATATCTCCTCGACACCTGCGTTGATCCATATTCAAAAAATGAAGTCTCTCTTCATAACTCAAGCCCTGTGTGCCAATAAGGACACGCGTAGCTCTTCTCTGCACCCCTTCAACCAAGTCTATGTCCCTCTGTAGGTATGGTCTCCAAAACCTTACAGCATACTCCAGTCCAGGACGAACTAAGCCTCGAAAAAGCGGAAGAATGACTTTAGGAGAACGCGAAGAGACCTTTTTGAAAATGAGACCAAGCATTCTATTCGATTTTTTGACAACCGCTGAACAATGTTCAGAAAACTTAAGTCGCTCGTCAATGAGAATTCCCAAATCGGTGACTCTAGTTGCATCCGGGATAGTGACACCATTCAACTCGTAAGAGAACCGTGGGTTGTTCGAACCAAAATGAGCGACCATGCACTTATCTACGCTAAACGTCATGCTCCATTCATTTGCCCATGCTGCAATCTTGTTTAAGTTGGTCTGGAGCAACTCCCTATCGCTTTCATTTCCGATTACCCCCATTAGCTTCACATCATCTGCGAATTTGCTAGTAATTCCATCGATACCCTGATCGAGTTTGTCGATAAAAAGTGAAAAAAGTATGGGGCCAAGGACACTTCCCTGAGGAACTCCACTTGTGACGTCTGTCCAACCAGAGAATTCCCCGTTCACCATAACTCGTTGCGACCTATCTCTTAACCACGATTCTATCCAATTCAGCAAGTTGCCCCCTATTCCAATCTCGTGTAAACGCTTCAAGAGTTTGCCATGTTGGACCCGATCGAATGCCTTCTGGAAATCAAGGTAAACAACGTCGACATTTTTGCTCTTACCCAAAGCCTTAGTCACGTAATCATAGAAGCAAAGGAGGTTAGTTACACATGACTTCCCCTTCCTGAACCCATGCTGATTATCCGACAATACATTATTCTCGTCTATCCACTTCACAAACTGCCTTTTGATGATAATTTCCAAAATTTTCGAGAGGGAGCTCGTCAAACTCACTGGACGATAATTAGACTACCACGAAGCTGGTATCGAACTCGCAACACATCTAAATATCTTTTGGTACTTTAGGCGAGTAGCTTATCGACCTGGGTTAACGCGCTCACTCAACCCTTCCACTACCACATAATGAAATAATTACCAATTAAATTTTTGGTAGGCCATTTTAATTCTATATACATATATAACACTAGTCTGCATGATATAAATGATTGAAAACTAATAACTGTCCTTAGCTCACTTTTTTATGCTGATTACAGAACTGTTCTTAGTTTTTTTCTATCACGTACAGTTCGTTCGCAATCAACCAGAGTTGATTTTGAAGACGCAAGTGTGTGAACAATCCTAATGTTGACATGAATGTCGCTCTCCACTTGTTAATACAAGATATACAGAAGACTGGATGTTGTGAAGATATTTATTATTTGAGATGTTAATTTTTTTTTTTTTTTTTTCAAAAAAAAAATCTTATCTTGAATCTTAATGTTATTTGTTACATTTCGGACATTTTGTAGTGCTTAAACAAAGAACGCGGATATAACAGACTTTGTGAAGAAAGCCTACTCAGTGCCGTCTTAACGCATGGGCCCACCCAGGCATGGCCCGGGGGCCTCACGAAAAGAGGGGCCTCAGAAAGTTGAGCAGTTAAATTTTTCGAGAATTTCTAAGGTGGGGGCCTCAGAAAAATCACTTGGCCAGGGGGCCTATGATGTTCTTAAGACGGCCCTGAGCTTACTATGCTTATTTTAAAACAAAACTAGGTGATCAGCATAAGGCATGGGCGCCAAAGAAAGTTTGCCGGTATTGTGTTGAAAGGTTAAGGTTATGGACGAAAGGAAAGAAAACGTGCATGCCGTTTGCAATTCCTATGGTGCGGAGGGAGCCTAAAGATCGCCTTAATGGCTGTTACTTCTGCTTAATTAATGTACAGGGGTGCAATGTAAAAAATAAGAACAAAATTGTGTATCCAAGCATTCCTTCAGCCATTAGGCCAGTCCTAAATGGACAAGAAGTGCCTGCCGCTGTTCCTCCAGCTGCTTTACAAAACGTGGCAGACGATGCTGAATGTGAACATGCTGCAATCTCAGAAAATGATAGTGATGATGTCTATGAGCCTGAAGATGACTTTAATTCACAACGGTTCTCCCAGAGTGAACTTAATGATCTGGTACGTGCCTAAGGAATCTGCAGAACTACTTGGCTCCCGGCGTAGAAGCAAGAATCTTCTGGCACCAGGAACACATTTTTCTTGGTACACACACAGAGAAAAAGAACTACTTCCTTTATTCTCAAAGAAAGATTCATTGGTTTACTGCAATAACATAAACAAGTTGATGCACTTCTATGGCATTGAACATGGCTCCTCCGAGAGTAGTCTCAATGGCGTGTTACTGCCTAATGGGAATGTATATGGGTCCATTCCTGTGGCCCATTTATTTCAAATGAAAGAGACATTCGAGAACATGAAGGAACTGTTAAGAAATATTCAGTATGCGTTACACAAATGGCTCATCTGTGGTAACTTCAAACTTATAGGAATACTACTTATATTAGGACAAGCTGGGTACACAAAAATGCTTTGCTTTCTATGTGAATGGAACAGTCGGGCAAAGCAAATGCATTGGATTGTGAGAATTTGGCCAGAGCGGAGACATGTTTATTCCTGGGACTGAATACATCCTGCACGAACCGCTCGTAGACTCCCAAAAAATCTCGCTTATTGTTGGATGTTGAAGAGGGACAGAATTGATGGAAGATCTGCAAGAAAGTCAAAAAGGAGAAATTTTGTTAAATGGGACACTGTTTGCTTTTCGTTTTATTAAAGAATAGCCATGAAACTATTCGGACAGTTCTTTACAGTATTTTTAAAGTGTGTAACCAAATACTTCGTATGAAATGGTGATTGATGTTTGATTACATTAGTTAAAATAGTGAAAACATGACTTCTTATTTTTTGTAAAAACCTGATGTGATAGACAAAAATGGAAGTCATTTCTGGAATCAGCATCAAAAATTGATTCAGGAACACTGACTTTTAAGAAATCATCTGACGAAAAGTTTAAAAATGCAGACTAGTGATAAATCAAGCCTAAAACAATTTTCCCAAAAAATATTTTGTACTTAACGAATTAATTCACCTGCTACTTGAAAGTTTCGTCAGCACTATACCTACAATAAAAAATACTAATTGAAATATGTTAACTGCTTTACTCCATTACACTTTTGTGTAATGCAAATAATACGAATACAAAAGCAAAAACAGGCGAAATTCCCCAACGACGTGGCTTAACTATGGGCGCTAAACACTTTCACAGGAGCTAAACATTTAATTGAATTTTATTAATTAACATATTAAAAAAAACCAGTTGTCCCACACTTGTGCTGTCATCTGGTAATCATAAATTAATTGCAGTCTTTATACTTCAAAAATAACAAAACCCAACACAACGTATGTGAGGGATAATGCGGGGCTTAAAAAATTAGCGGTACTTTAAAATACAGTCATTACTGAGAGGGTTAAAGCGATATACCAAAGTGTTAATTAATGCACATTATAGACACATACTATTCTCAATCAATGAAATTTCACACCGATCGTACATCATAGGTTTGAATTTCGTTACTCAGATTCCCCCAGTATTCAACCGATTAAGCATCTTCATACTTATGATAACCGTATTTCTTGTAATATTCGATGTTGCGCTTACGTTTTTAAAATAATAATAAACTTAGATCCTGTGGTGATTATCCCTAGAAATACAGGACTTTTGCTGTTCACACCAGTGTTCCTCAACTTTTCTGAAAACAAGGACTAGTAAAATGACTAAAACCATTTGACGAACCACTGGTCATATTCCACAGTCATATTCCGGTAATTTTTGTTGTTCCGATTTTTTTTATATATTTGTGCCGTGTTTCCAACGATACTCATTGCAATGATTACTAAAGACGCAATACACACATACGCAGCGTTTTCGCAAAATGAATTGTACAAGTGATAAATTACGCCAAAATTATAAATATTTATGTCACATATTTTACCATTCAGAAATTTCAGCGGCAATTAGAAAATTGCATTTAAGCATTAAATTGCAATTCAAATTTAATATCCTGTATTTAAGATCGCAAGTTCCTGAATTCTCCTTGATAATGTGTGATGAACCTAAGTAGAAGGTATAATGTTATTTGTATCCATATGGATAGTACTAATATTAATTACAACGGATGAATAATTTTATCAAATCTGCCAGCGGACCACCTATGTTATTGTTGTGGATCAGGTGGTCCACGGACCATAGGTTGAGAAACGTTGTAATACACCATTCGGATGTTTCTCATCTTTTCGTTGTGGTGTGATTACGTCAGATTGCGTAATGTATAATTTTCTTTATTCATCATTTTTTCCCTTTATGTTAAAAAAGTTACAACAACAACAACGATTTCAAGTTTCTAAATTTAATTTCACGGCAGAAAAAAAGGAGAGGGAAAAAAATCCGAAAGAGAAAGAATAAGAGAAAAGTGTATAAAACATATGTCAAAAAGAAAGGTTTGCCTCTTCTCTCACCAAAAGTGAAATCCGATGACGCCGACATAATTCCAAGTCGAAACAATTTTTCTGTCGTACATTATTTTTCTCTTTCGGAGAAATATTCTGACGGCGCTATCTTTCTACTATATATGCAGATTGCTAGATTTCTGTACACTTAAAGAACAGAAAAAAAGAGCATATGTACATGTTACCGCGTTTGAAATTTGCATAAACCTTTCATTTCTTTAAGTATCTCACACACATAACGTCAATGTGTATTTTTTCCTTCTCCTTTCGAGAAAAAATATACATTTACCATTCGTTCTGAAACGATACAAGTTTGGATTCATTTTTTTATCTACTTATTTACTCCGAGGGATTATTTTAGAGTTATTAAATTACACCGAGTTTGTGGCGAATGCTTTCTTTTTTTCTGCCTGAAGAAACTGAGTACGAAGGCCTGATGGCATTAAGTTGAAGAATTTTGAATGCAAAATGAGGCTTCTTTCGGTCGTTGTGGACGTTATGTACATTTCTCAGACCAGTGAAGAAATTTTTTTTCACAAAATCGTTTATAACACGTTATTCGATTATGAGTGTTGTCAGATACTTGAGCTGTGAAAATTGAAATGTCTTTAATAAACTAATTGAATGTCTTCTCCGTGCAGGATACAATATTATGAAATAGTTGCAAACGTGAAATCAAATCGACGCAGATATCCATTAAATGGAACGTTCTCATGAAGGTGTCTCTCTCTCTCTTTCTCGGTTAAGTTATACAAATAGATTCAAAATGGTTGTATCTTATATTAATATTTGCGCAATGCGGGAATGGATGTTTTGATGTTGGTATATATTTTGTTCAATATTTGATAGAGTTTCATTCTGGAGATAACGTAGTAAATATGTTTTTTCCTCGATTTAATTATGTATTGTTTCGGTTTAAGAAGGAATTAATGAAATTCGACTTTTCTGATAAATATATAACTGTGTGCTAGGAATGGGAATAATAATCACGTGCAGTTATGTTTAAAGAGAAATCTGCAGAAGTGTTTAACGTAAATAGGTGTATTTTGTATTCGTTCTGAACTCCACTCAAATGTCGTGCACTTGTTTGAAATATTTTCGTTATTTAATTAGTTTTTAAATATTTGAGTTGGATGATGGGAATAAGAATGTTGCAATATCAAGAACTTTCAGTGTCAGCTGGATGGGTCTTTAATCGCTTCTTTGGACTTTGCTAACATTGCGGATATTGAATTAGCTGCTACAAAAGGACTGTAGCTATCCATTCAAATTAATGATAAAATACTTTAGTATTTATAAATTTAAAAAAAATCTAAATATAAAAAAAATAATTTTTAGTGCATCTTGGCCGGCTCACTCGGACCATTTTTAGTGCCTAAAATTCCGGGCTCTATTAATATCTAATGTGCATTCATATTGTAACACAAAGTTAGTGTATTGGACATTTTAAATGCTACCATTTACTGAATAACCGATTGCATGAGAGTGCACTTACACCTGTGTTTTCACCAAAACATAAGTACACGTAAGACCATTTTTAGTGCCTAAAATTCCGGGCTCTATTAATATCTAATGTGCATTCATATTGTAACACAAAGTTAGTGTACTGGACATTTTAAATGCTACCATTTACTGAATAACCGATTGCATGAGAGTGCACTTACACCTGTGTGTGCACCAAAACATAAGTACACGTGGAACAATAGTGCTCAGGAAAATCATAATGGGATTCGATTCTGGCATTGAGGTGGTTCATCACCGGTGCGATTTGGTCATTAGCAGCGCCCGCGGTCCTGCTTCAATACATAACAACGAGATGGAGGGAGAGAAAGAGAGAGCTTTGTGGAAAGAGAGAGAGAGAGAGCTGTGGAAAATGATGAGACCATGGTCGTCTGGTCTGGGGGGTGAGCTAGAAATGTATAGATTCCACTCCTTCATCTCTGTGTCCAAGCACGCACACATACATACAAACATTTTCGATCATCCCTGGAAGGGGGTCACACCCCATTGTCTTCGTCTATATCCATCAGCACCAGACCGAGAACACCAGAATTGGGCAACGAGAAGTTGGAAGAGGAATACATGGACGGTGGTGGAATTGTTTGTGTGCGAGAGATGGCAAAAGGCTCTTTCCATCAGTGCATTCATTCATTCTTCTCGGGTAATGACGACAATTATCTCGGAAGTTGTGCTCACCCAGCAAATGACGATCAAGGGCTTTGGGGGAAGAAGGAGACCAAAGTTAATAGACAAGAGAGATACGGTGCGTGCGTGCGTGCGTACGGGGCATAAATGCTCTATTATCTCGGACGTAGATGAGAGCAAACACGACGTTTTAAGAATCAGGAACTAGGCTGATGGCCATGCCTCTTGTAAGCATGCGTGTGTGTGTATATAGAGATATACACATTCTCTCCCCTTCTCTCAAGCTTCAAGGATTTTCGAGAGGAATATTTTGGTCGTAATATTTCTTGACATGGGGACTCGTGGAGATCTTTTATAACTCCGCAGAATGCATCGAGAGGTACTAACCCAGCGAGCTTATGTGTCTTTATTTAGGTATAAACCTGTGAATTATCTCGTTGTAGCGTAGTAATGTCTCATACTTTACATTTTTATCGCCGTAATATACATTGAACCTAATGTCCTATAGTCATAAAACAAAATATGAAATTTAGAAGAGCCCATCAACTGAGAGTCTTGATACAAAAAAATACGGGGTTTTTTTTCCAATGTTGGAACAATTTTGTTTTGCGTCGATAACATCTGGTAACTCAACCCTGATACATATTTGCTCATGATTTATGGTGAACTGTAAGAATGCAAAGACAGATACTTGTGTTATCATTGAACAAGATATTATTTCGTTATTTTCTAGCTCTTATTTTGGAACGAGGATCAAACACCTACTGAGGATCGGAATATGAATAGAATATTTTTAATTATTCGTAGTATTTTCATTGGAGACAAAAATGAAAGCTATATCTCTCATAATTCATCAAAAAATGGGAAAAAGTTTTTTTTGAAAAAAAATGTTTTTCATCGGTTCAAAACAATTATTGTGTTCATAGTCTTAACGTATATCTATATATATAAAATTGATTTTCTGTCTGTCTGTCTGTGTGCGTGTTCTCCATACAAATCTACAATTTTAGATCAATCGTCGCCAAATTTTGCATATATACCAAATGGGACCCGACTTGAACGATAGTCTGCTTTAAAATTTCGTGATATCACGTGATCCAAACAGCCTCATTGAAGAAAACCCGGGCAGCGCCGGGTATTATAGCTAGTTCTAGTATATTCACGCTGGTGATAACAAGAGATGTTTAAAAAAACACCACGAAATTTTTCATTCTAACAGCTTTAAATTCACTTTTGCATCTTGAAACTCCATCATGAATATGGTCAATTCGTTTCTCCTACAAATCTGGAAATAAAAGGCAAGCATTAAATATATCGTTCGTTTCTTTTGTAATATAAATCGTGCATTGATTTCCATGTGTAACAAATTACAACTAGGTCAACTAAAATTTTAAATAAAATAAAATAGTGCCTTTGTGTAACCAGGTTTCCTGATGTTGCGGCATTGGAAATACAATACGTAAGATAAGTTTTTAATGGGAGATAAGTTTCGTCTAAACGTGGAAAGAGAAAATCACAGTGTCGAGTTATAATTCAGTGAAACAAGCCCAAAGTAATTGTTAACAAAGTGTATTAATTTAGCAATCCTTTTATTTCTTGGTCATTTGCAAATGCAACATTTTATTTCGGTATCATCAGAATGGATGGTTCTCTTATTTTGGTTTCAAAAATTAGTTATGTCAATTATCGGGATTTCTTCTGCTTGTTTTAATATATATATATATTAGTATATATATATACTAGGGGGCTCTGCCCCCCTTCCCCTGCCAACCCCCCCACTTCACAACATATCTTGTTTATTTCGTTCCACTTCATCAGCGTGCTATGGAAATGGACGTGTGAAAGCACCAGCTTACTGCAGAAGCGAATTTTAATAAAAATAATAATAAAGCAACAAAAAACAAATGAGATTCATCAAGTACCCACAGAAAACTTCCCCATGGGGGTCCCCACATTCAATTCGCTGAATTTTAGTGGGGCCCCACACTGGGTATATCTTGGGCTACCGATGTGTTGCAAATTTTACAATGTTAAACAACAAAAATCAATGAGATACATCCAGGGGCGCCGAATTAGAACCTGTCAACATTTCCATAGAGCCCTGATCTGGAAGCTTGTCGGACCAAATTTTCCATTTTTATCAATTTTATAACGAATAAAATCCAGGGCCCCACATCCAGTAGCGGGGACACAATACGCAGGTTTTTAGTAGGGAATCCAGACTGGCTTTATCTCGGGCTTCCGCTGTTGCAAATTTTACAACAGAAAAAAATGAGATTCATCCAGGGCCCCGAAATGAAACCTGTAAACATGGGGCCCCCGATTTGGAAGCTTGTCGGTCATCCTCCGGTGCGAGTGCCATGAAAAATTTTCATTTGTATTCGTTTTACCAACGAATGAAATCCAGGGCCTCCAACCAATTACCCGGGACACTAATTCACATAATTTTAGTGGGGCCCCAGACTAGCTTTATCTCGGGCTTCCGCCGTTGCAAATTCTACAACAGAAAAGAATGAGATTCATCCAGGACCCCCAAAATGAAACCTGTAAACATGGGGCCCCATACTCGGAAGCTTGTCGGTCATCCCCCGGTGCGAGTGCCATGAAAAATGTTCATTTGTATTCGTTTTACCAACGAATAAAATCCAGGCCCACCCACGCAACTACCCGTGACCGAATTCACAAATTTTATGGGTCCCACAGACTGGATATATCTTTTGCTTCCGCTATCGCAAATTTTTCAACGTTAAAGTAGCAAGAAAACAATGAGATCCATCAAGGGCCCCTGGAAATGGAAACTTTTAACTTATACGTGCAATCCCCCCGGGTACCCCGACCCTGTGTGTTGGGAGCACTGATGTATGTATATTATACATATACATAACTCTCGGCATGACTTCCCCCCCCCCCCCCACAAGTGCAGGGATGACAGGGGCCACAACGATTCTTATCACTTTTTGATTTTTCACACTATAAATTAACCACAGAGGGGCCCCTGAAAAGCTGGTTTGGGGTCTCGCCATCTAAATTCCAGCCTAAGGGCTCTGCTGTAGGATGCAGGAGCCTCTCGGTACATGCACATAACATGGTCCCGATGGGTCAAATGGGTCTCGATATGTGCTACAGTTAAATGGATATTTGACCCAAAATCGTAACCGACTTCCGTACCACAAAAACGTAACAGATTTCCGTAACATAAAATCGTCACTAATTTCGATTGCTTAGAAACAGGCCCTTTTCGAGTTTGTGATTTTATATTATAGAGTAGATATATATATGTATAGCTTTGGTTTTAAAATTCATTTTTAACATTTCTTTTTACCCAGTTAGTTTCAAAAAATTCTATCCGATGATTTTTATTATCCCGATCGCTTTGAGAATTCGGGGGACTGGTTAGACCGACCCACAAAGTTTAGAAGAGATTCCCAACGATGACTCTGATCATTCTTTGGTTCAGTGGAAGAATGTCTTACCAACCTTTGCTATCACACCCTACGAAATTCGTTGTTATCTGACATGCACTTTGAACCAAGGTTAAATTAATATATTATCGCGTTGTATAATTCAATATTGTATAATTAAATTCATGCTGAACATCTTCCTGACACAGGGGTACAAGAAAAAACGGCGACAAGCCCGCAGGAAAAAATTGCTACCGCAACGAGTCCTCCATCGAGGGGGTAGCGCACCAACCCCTCGACGAGTATAAAAAACAAGCCTGCCGTTCGGAATCGGCAATAAATTGTAGGTCCCGGTCTAATTAGCCCTCGTGTGCTGAAAATGACCGTGCTGCGACAAAAATGATCAATGCAGAACATCTTTATGCAATTATAATTCTTGTTTCTTGCATCAATCAATTTATTCTCGTATATAATGACACCACTTTTGGAACAAAACATTTAGCCTCTCCATAAAAACAGGGCCTGCATATGCGATACCTTAGCATATGCATTAAGTATCTTTTGCGTATCATTGATCTCACGTTGTTGTCAGCAAAAACTCGTTGCATAAATAGATAAGGACATTACTTATCATGTTTCATACTGACCTGGTGAATTGTATCTTTTCTTTTGAACCCTGCTGTGCTGTTGTGTACTTTACTAAGCGTCTTGAGAACTATGTGTTTGTTGACGAAATAGTCATTCATCATAAAGCAGCGGGTTTCTTTTCCTCTTTCTCAAGAGCATGTTATCTGTTATAATGGATCGAGCGGTAGAAGCTCTTGTCTTCTGTTTTTATTCTAATAATAAATTGAACAAACATGGTGGTGAAGTACAACAAGGAAATTGATGACATTTCAAGAGCCCATTGTACATGAAGAAGAAACTAATTCTAGGCCGATACAAGTTATTCCCAAGATTATTGTATTAAACGATGTTAATTTTTGAATTTGAGAGTAATAGGTGAATTCTAATTTTTTTTATATTATAATTGAAGAGCTTATTTTCAAAAGGTAATGTTTCCACTTTTTTCCCGCAATGCACTTTTTAACAGTGTATGAATGTTTGCGATAAGCTCTGTCAGATTATGGAACCGGGATTATTCAAACAGGAATATTTTTGGTAGAAATTACAATGTAAAGTTAGTCGTTTCTATCAAAAGTAAAGTTGGCCCTATTTTTCCCAACCCGAAAAAAACTCTGTCGGATTTTTCCGCCCAGGTGATAAAACCCACCGAAAATTGCACATCAAAACTACACTCACTTGCAAACATTATGCTTTCTATGGTTTTATTGCATTGTCATACACTATCTAAAGAGAAATACATTAGTAAATCTATTTAGATTATAGGAGGTTAGAGGAAAACCCCATTTTATAAACCCATTTATCATAACAAGATGCAAAACTGTTTTGTCCCCCCCCCCCCCACATAATTTTTTGTAATGAGCCACCACTGATATAATAATTACTTAAATTATTGCCATATATTACTTGGGCTATTATATTTATGTAGGCTACAGCATATACGTATAACTTGTTTTTCTCATGCTCCAGTATCATAGACCTAGAAAATCCCGAAAACCCTGAAAAAACCCAGTGGGTTGGTTTTCTTCTGAAAAAAATCCAGGTTTTTCTTAACCCTGATCAAAAGGGACCCCCCCCCCCCCACACACACACACACACACATCTCTATCACTTCAGTATTTTTCATTTCTTGATAACGGGCCTCCCTAAAACGGACACCCATGGGACTGAAAATTTTGTCCACTTACGACGAGTATCCGTTTATGGATAGTAAGATACATTGAGTTCCATAGATATAATTCAAAATTGTGTCCGTCAGTGGAGGTGCCCGTTAACGGGAGTGATCGTTATGGGAGGTTCTACTGTAGAATGAGCGTGTTTCTTATGTTAATGATAAGAGGGCAGTAAGGGTGCCTTCCTGGGCTAGTTAAAACCTTCTGAAATCAACAGGTTACGTAGAAATTTACAATTTTTCAGACTTGATCAGCTTAAATTTTAATCAAAAGGTAACATTTTCCCACTAATTTTCCTTCTAAACGGAACATTTCCAAAATTCAAACGTGGATAACTCTCTTGCATGTTGATGAAGACAGCATTTAATTATTCTTCTACCATTACTATGTGCTGCTACCTGTTAAATTATTTTCTACTTTTCAGACGTTTACTACCAATGACAATTAACTGGTTCTTTCAGGGCCATGACGTCAGCTGGTACCGACTCCGATGCGTCATGAGACAGCCCTTACTTTATATAGCCCTGCAACCAATACTTAAATTTAACGTCCTGGGCTAACCTCCGTTCCTTCATACGCTTTTTAAAGTATCATGTTGAAGGTGTGCCTCCTCTCTCTGAGGAGAGTCTTTTTCAAATGATCTTTTTCATTAGCTTCTCATAAGTGATTTTACCTTAAAAAAAGATTTACCTCAGTGTCGATTGCGAAGAGTAGGAATACACTTTCCACAGCCAGACGTTTTTAACTTTTGAAAACTGTCGGGAAAGTCTTAGACAAGTGTAGTTCGGTTGAGTTAGTTTTCGGCGGTTTTCCACTTATGAGGAGCTAATGAAAAAAAAGAACATTTGAAAAAGACTCCACAGAGAGCAGATACACTTTCAACAACATGATACTTCAAAAAATATATGGAGGAACGGAGGTCAGCATAGGACGCTGAATTGAGGGATTGGTTGCTTTAACCAAGGCCATATAATAAGGGCTGCTGTCTCATGACACGCTGGAGTCGACACCAGCTAACGCCATCTCCCTTACAGAACCGGTTAATTTTCATTAGCCGCTCTCTTATTTCAAGGTCGTGCTTTTGTTAAAAATCATTACTGCAGTGACGTAAGTCACGCACCTGATCCGAGACCACGCCCACTGAGCCAAGGCAGCAAGAATAACTTCAAAGGAATGAGACAGCCTTTACTATGCAGGCCTGGCTTTAACAGGCTATCGTTTTCTTTTGAGGACATAAACCGGCTTGTTACAAAACCTTAGACCACTACTTCTATCTGGTTCGTATGTTTCATCGTCTGGGAGATAGTGCCTACACAATGATTTCTCACTTATGAGTAAATTTTCTGCGATCCCAGTTAAAGATACCGGTAAATAATGATATTTACTTATAAGCCTGTCTGACTTATGCGTCTTTTTTTTCTTCCTCACTTGCACTGACGCGTGAGAGATCACTATATTTATATCGTCATCTTTTCAATTTTTCTTTCATTTTTTCATAATAGAGTTACAGGCACTGATACAGGCACATGCAGGTAATGTTATGCGATACAGAAAGCTGCACATGCGGTCATTTACCAACCTCATGAAAGTGAAGTTATATAGTAGGGTTTTAGTTTTCGCACATAATGCTATCGCAGGCCTATCTCTAATCGGATCACGCGAAATACAGATCAGAATGATTGAATGACGCAGTGTTCTAGAAAATTACGTGCTAAGCCCAAAAATATGTTAAGGAATACGAGGTAGCACATATATTCCTATTTCCTAATCTATTTTTTTATTGTCGGCTTTTCCTGCAGCATATTATTGTTACAAACATGTGCATTCCTCACTGTTTTTTCTCAGCTTTGAAAACACGCGCATGAAATAGCATTTCTAAAGGAAGAAACATAACTGAATCCTGTAGTAATTGAAATAAAATTCTCTGAGATAACGGTGATTAAAAGTTTTGATTCTTTTCTATTTTTTACGAGCTAAAATATATATAAATTGTCTCGAAAAATTCCAGGACTTCGGAAGGACGCGAAAAACGGCAATAATGAAGCATCTAATCACCAATATCTCAGTGATTTTTTATTCGTTTGTTAAGGGGTGAACAATGACAGGTGAAAATTTTAGTTTTTGATCATTTTTGTCGCACCATGGTCTTTTTCTGCACGGACCTACAATTTATTGCCGATTCCTAACGGGCAGCCTGCTTTTTTTAACTCACCGAGAGGTTGGTGCACTAACCCCTCGATATGGGACTCCCTGCGGTAGTCCAATTTCAGTAGTTTATTTCAATGTTTTTCATTACAATCTCTCGCTAGAAGTTTCTATTCATTTATTAAGATTCAGAAAACTAATGAAATTAATAACTCTATTTATTTGATTAATGAAAGGAATAACTCGATGTGATTTGCTGTATAACACCACTGAGGATGAACAAGATGTCACCACGAAGAATAAAACTTTAGCCACTACCCTAAAAGAAGTAGCAAAAGAAATCGCTAGAGAAAAAGAAATCAAACCGGTGAAGAAAATAACAGAAGAAACAAAGAAATTTATGAAAGACCGGAGAGAATTTCAGATTAAGAAGAATGACCCTAAATCAAAAGTGGAATATGTAGAAATTTGCACGACATTTATCGACCAATCAAATACAAATACAAATACAACGCCACAACAGGCAAAATGCCCAACGAGGTGGCTGATAAAAAGATGCCCATAAAAATATGGATGTCATATATGGATGAAAGCGGATTACAGAAGATGTCAGGAAGTTTAATTGCGATATTGTAAAGAAAGCATTGGAAGATAAGAGGATCTTAAAATCAGCGAAACGAAAACTGTGTGTTGGGAGAAAGGAAGTTTTTGCACTAAAGCAGAAAGAAAAGAAAATGAAGCCGAATTTGTACAAATAGTACCTGTGCTGAAAGAGGAAGTATTCGAGGCTATAAGATGCATGAAAAAAGGCAAATGCCCAGGTGAAGATGGGATTTCAATAGACATTATTGAAGAAGCAGGAGAAGAATTTGCCATTATGCTAGCTGCCTTGTTCACAAATTGTCTCACAAAATCGGATGTGCCTGAAGATTGGAATAACGCAATGATGGTTCTTCTTTACAAAAAGGGTGAAAAAGAGGATATCTATCAAGAACTATCGACCAATCAAATACAAATACAACGCCACAACAGGCAAAATGCCCAACGAGGTGGCTGATAAAAAGATGCCCATAAAAATATGGATGTCATATATTTAAAAAATGCAGCCACCCAATTAAAAATGCAATTAACAAAAATTATAAACAATATATACATAAAATATTATACAATGCCCATAAAGAATACTTATGGTTGTCTTATTCTAAGAATGGATAGCTTCTCGATTTACCCCAACATGTTATCGTATTTCTTTTTAAACGTGTCAATTGAGTTACAATTTACTAACTCCGGGGGTAAGCTATTCCATTTATTAACAACCCTATTAGAGAAAAATTCCCTGCGACACCATAACCTTGCATTGTCCCTCACCAATCGAAACTGGTGTCCCCTTGTAAAAGCAGTCGATTGGCGGTGTACTAAATGTTCATGGTCCATCCTATCCATCCCATCAAAAATTTTTAACACTTCGATCATATCTCCTCGACACCTGCGTTCATCCAATGTAAACATATTCAAAAAATGAAGTCTCTCTTCATAACTCAGGCCCTGTGTGCCAATAAAGACACGCGTAGCTCTTCTCTGAACCCCTTCAACCAAGTCTATGTCCCTCTGTAGGTATGGTCTCCAAAACCTTACAGCATACTCCAGTCCAGGACGAGCTAATCCTCGAAAAAGCGGAAGAATGACTTTAGGAAAACACGAAGAGACCTTTTTGAAAATGAGACCAAGCATTCTATTCGATTTTTTGACCACCGCTGAACAATGTTCAGAAAACCTAAGACGCTCGTGAATGAGAATTCCCAACCAAAAGAACAGGCAGGATTTCGAAGTAGATCTAGTACAATGGATCACATCCAAACAATCAAGGAACTTATAGAGAGACATAAGGAATACGAATTACCATTGTGTATGGCCTACATTGATTTTGAGAAAGCGTTTGACTCTGTCTTCACATCTGCTGTTGTTAAAGCTCGAGATGTGGTTGGGGTAGAGAAGACTTACATCAATATCATCAAGAAGATATATGACAAAGCAACTGCAACGATTCGTTTGGATAAAGGAAAAGCAATAATGAAACTTGGAAAAAAAGGAGTCAGACAGGGTGATACTATCTCACCAAAACTCTTCACCGCTGTTTTAGAAGAAGTATTCAGAAAACTGGATTGGGATAAAAAAGGAATTAAAATAAATGGAGAGTAAAGAATAATAAAGAAAGAGAGAGAGAGAGAGTAATAAATGGAGAGAGACTAAAGTTATGTTCAACCCGTTTGCGTTGAGGAGGACAATCTTGCTCAGCAACACAGAGATAGAAGAAGTAGAAAGCTATGTATACCTGGGACAAGAAATCACCATGGATAACGGAATCATTAATGAAATAAACAGAAGGATCAGGATTGGATGGAACACTTTTGGAAAAAACTGCGTTATTCTCAAGAGTCACATGCCATTATGTCTGAAAATAAAAGTTTTTAACCAGTGTATGCTACCAGCACTGACTTATGGAGCTGAAACCTGCACACTCACAAGCAATACGATACAAAGGCTACAGACAACGCAAAGGAGCATGGAAAGATATATGTTAGGCATCACAAGAAGAGACAGAAAACGAATCACTTGGATAAGGAACCACACAAAGGTATATGATATCATGGAAAGAATCAAACGTTTGAAATGGAAATGGGCTGGACATATTGCAAGAAGACAGGACAACAAATGGACCACAAGTATTCTAGAGTGGTACCCCCGTGGTGTTAAACGTCCGAGAAGGCGTCCCACGCAAGATGGATTGACGAAATCAGGAAAGTGACAGGAGTCAACTGGATGGCTAAAGCATCAGACAGAGCAGAATGGAAAAATTTAGAGGAGACCTTCATCCAGCAGTGGATTGAAAATAGTTGTTGATGATGATGATAGCTAGAATACCGACTCTGGGTAAAAAAAAAACTGTTTTCATAATTGTGCTTGAGATATAGGCCTTAGGCTATTTTCAACATTCGAAGATACTGTTTAACATTAGAAGATTTTTAACAACTGGATGTTGCGAAGATATATTTTGGAAAGAGAGAAAATTCAACTGCCCCTGCGGGGAATCGAACCCACGTCCTTTCACTTTCCGGGTGAACGCCCTAGACCACTAGACTACAGAGGCACCGAATTTCTCAATCTTTCCTTGGAGCTCGTGTACACTGAAAGGGACCGTCCATGGACGGCCGACCAGACTCAGCCAGACTCAGGAGAGTGACGTCATCATTGTGTAAAGTCGCCATCTGGTGGCAACGTCAGCAGTTGTGAGCTTGGCCTGAGTGTGGTCGGCCGTCCATGTACGGTCCCTTTCAGTGTACACGAGCTCCAAGGAAAGATTGAGAAATTCGGTGCCTCTGTAGTCTAGTGGTCTAGGGCGTTCACCCGGAAAGTGAAAGGACGTGGGTTCGATACCCCGCAGGGGCAGTTGAATTTTCTCTCTTTCCAAAATATATCTTCGCAACATCCAGTTGTTAAAAACCTTCGAATGATAGCGGAGAGTGACGTCATCATTGTGTTTAACATTACCTGTTTTTTTTTTAAATATTTTTCTGACAAACTACTAGCATGGTATTCATTTAAAGTACCTTTCTTTGTGCCATGTAATTGCGTATAAATTCGTAATAGCTCTGCTCTATTCCTTCACAGGTATTGGATTGAAATACGTCCAGATCGATGTACCCGGAGCAGTTCATGTTGGTGAGCCGTCTTGGTTAGTCTGTGATTACGATCTCGGTGAAGATGAGCTCTATTCAGTCAAGTGGTACAAGAATGACCTAGAATTCTACAGGTATTTGCCGAGTGATTCGCCTCCTGCACAGAAATACGATCAGCTCGGTGTATATGTTAATGTGAGTAAAACCATATGCTAATTCTTTATCAATGGACATGAAAACACTTTTAATTCTGAAAACGTAAATAATGCATTTATACCAATTGTTCTTAACCTTTTTTTCACCCCCGCATCCCCCAGTGCAATACGATTTACTTTCTTGCACCTCCTCTCAAACAAAGCGTAATGTATATGTTATGAAATTTAGTTTTTCGTAGTTAATTACATTAATTATCCATTAAATAATTTTGTTATGAATTCCTTTTTATATTTTTAAAATTATTTTTTGGTCTATGGTTAATAGTTATGATTCTTTTTGAAAATTAAAAAAAAAACTAAACTAAAAGATATTATATTTCTTTGACATTTTTCAAAATTCGAGATGAAATGCGTCAATGAATTGTTCTTAACTTATTATATCAAATTCACTTATTATCAAATCTAAGCTCAGCATTCTGATATCACGAGGTACGAGCGTAAAACTGCGAAATATTTTGGGGGAAGAAAAAGATTTGCAACATTGACTTTCGCATGAGACGTTTCTGGAGAAGAGAAAGTTAACAATTGAGGTGTGAAAATTTCAGTATGATTCATGTTTTCTAAAAAGTCAGTTCAATTGTTCTAATCATTTCGATTTTTTATGAGAAATCTGTCAACACGCTACAATTTTTTATTCCCCTCTTGCACCCCGAAAAATGCCCCGTCGCAACTCCCATTGATGAAGACATCCCGATTACGAACCACTGATTTACACGACACTAAACAGGTTGCCAGGTAGGTAATAGGCCTAACAGTTAGTACAAGCCAGACTGAAAATTTCGGTAGATAATCAACTTTTCTGTGCTGCCACGAAATATTAATTTTAACGTAATAAAAAGCTGACTGCAGCCGAAAGGGTGACTGTATATATAATGTATATAATTCCGTATATAAAAACTATTTTATGCCTTTTCAAATAGGTAAAAATTTATTTACCAAACTCATAAATGTTTTCTCTTTCTTTCTTTTAATTCTATTAGCTGAGTATGTCTAATTCAACTCACGTATATTTATATAAAACGGATTTGAATACAGAAGGTAATTATGGATGCGAAGTTTCAACAGAAGGACCTTCGTTCAGGACTGTCAAAGCTGACAAAGAACTAAGGATATATGGTGAGTTTTGCTAATACCTATTTGATACAAACGAGAACTAGATTCATTTTTCTATTTCCGATAGTAAATGAGAATTTTACCAAGAGAAAAATGACCGACCCAGCTCTTTTCATAATCTTGCGTTCGTGGGGTGTTTATTCAAATATACTATCAAATATTGTATAAGCTTCCCATGCACCAGAGGGATTAGTGCATCAAACAATGTTTATCTCAACCCCCCCCCCCCAACATTAAGTGGTCATGAGTATTTGTGATTCCGTTTCAAATTGTAGGCAGTGGTCTAATTAGTCCTCGAATGCATCAAATGACTAGGATGAGATAGAATATAAGTTTCCTATAAATAAATAGACAAACTGGAATTCCTCTCGTTAAGCAATGACTAATTAGTTGTTGTAAAACACGGCTGTGTGGATATTATGTAGGAATAGGAAGGGCTATATGGCCAACTTTCGTAAATTAACTTAACGATGACTGATGATTTTAACAAAAGTAATGAAATTTTTAAATTTAAAAATTCAATTGTTTTTTTATGCATATTAACATTGCATGTAATATAACTTATGAATATATTTTATAAAGTGATCATAATCAACGTTTCAATTTTAGACCCCTATAAAATAAAGACTTCTAGAGAAAAGGTTTTCAAATTTAAAAGTGCGTGCGGATAGCTCAAAATTTTGTTCTGCAAAATAATAATAATAATAATAATAAAATGATTTAAAAAGCTCAAAAAGGGGGTAGTTTATACTGAAATATTTGCTATTTAATTAAATTTCAGAACGTAAGTCTTTTAGAGCAATAATTATATAATTTCTTGTAGAAAATACAATGCGTTTACGTTATTCGTGCTCGTGCATGCATCTATATTATTAAGTTTCATATTAAAAGATTCTCAACAGCGTCTCATGATCATCAGCATGATTTTTATGCAAGATTTCACATAATTGGTTCAGTAAATGATGAAGCGTATTGAGCAACATCTAGCAAGGCTGTTATTGTTTTTCATATTATAAAAGTACTAGCTATAATACCCGGCGCTGCCCAGGTTTTCTTCAGTGAGGCTTTTTGGATAACGCAATATATCCTTTTTTCTTTGAGGGATCTACAAACTGTGTCTAAATTAACCAATATGGCGACTTCCTGCGCGAAAATGAAATAAACAAATCTAGATTTAAAGAAACGGAGAAATGAGTTCCACCCCCCCCCCTTTTTTGAAGGGGTGCTAGGTATTTCGATTCCCCCTCCCCTGAACTTCAAGTTATCCATCTGCCTGCTTTTGCTTCCGAAAATGCTTAGTTTTTCGAAAATGCGACAGTTTTTCCACCCATTTCGGGCATTTGCCTTACTCTGACGAACTTTTAAATTAGCCCACAGTTCGAGTCGGGTCACATTTGGTATATATGCAAAATTTGGTAACGATCGATCTAAAATCGTACATTTGTATAGACAACATACACACACAGAAAATCAATTTTATATATATAGATAACGTGTCATATATAAAAAGTTCTTCAGGAATCGGAATTTCGTGGAATAGGAGGGCCTTGAACTTCTAAAATCTACGCAACCGATTGACAATTGTGAGATTTGGTGATAAAGTTAGTAATTTAATGAAAATTTATAATACAAACCGGGGGGATATACAAACCGTGTCCAAGTTAACCAATATGGCGACTTCCAGTGCGACTCATGAAATAAACAAATCTAGATTTAAAGAAACGTAGAAATGATTTTTTTCCCCTTTTTTAAAGGGCGCTAGGTAGTTAGTTCGATTCCCCTCCCCCTCCCTTTTTGAACTTCAACTTATCCATCTGCCTGTTTAAGCTTCCAAAAATGCTTAGTTAAAGCTGTGGAATTTCGTCGATGCACTTTATAGGCCCAAAACTAATTTTAACACAACCTATAAACTATATGAATTTATGCAGTTGAATATTAAAACATTAATTTTCATGCTTGGGAAGATAATAATGAAAAGTTGAAATCAATGTTATAGCATGAATATCCAACTCAAAAGTAGGTCCGGCTAATCACTTCGTATTTAATTTTCTGGGCTTCGTATCTCTAAGCGAACTCAATATTTCAAAAATTGAGAATTCAATACATTTTTTTAAATTATTGATGTGGCGGATAACCCCCACTAAATTTTGGCATTTCTACAGTAAAATCGGCAATTTTAACACTGATTTCTATGAGGATCGCCCTTTTCCTGACCCTCAAAGCGATGCTGATAATGATTATGACGTCATTCAAAAATACTCATTACTGGGAGAATTGAAAATGTGGCAAACCATTATAAAGGCATAAATATTATACATATATTGACAGCGTTGAAGAAGTGGCAAGCCATTGTAAAGGCATAAACACGTCTGAAACGCATTGCTAGGGAACCACGGTAACCAAAGTAAACGTTCGGAAAGTGATTGTTGAGGCCAAAACACCATTGTTGCCCGACAGTTTTTGCCCATTTGGGGCGCTTGCCCTGGTTTGACGAAATTTTAAAGTAGCCTATCGTTCAAGTTGGGTTCCATTTGGTATATATGAAAAATTTGGTGACGATCGATCTAAATTGTAGATTTGTATAGAGAACACACACACAGACACACCTCAATTCTATATACACTCATGTCCATAAATTAAGGATAATTCAGAATCACACGGAAATCGAAATCTAAAGTAAAAATTTCATCTGTAGAATTATCACACACATCTGCAAGAATGATATGCAAATTTCAGGAAGCCACCAGATGATGCCGATAGTACGTCACAATAACGATAGTATAAGAAGGGGGTATATAAGGAATGGTGGCAAAGAAGTAAAATTGTTCACAAGAGTTCTGTAAGGCGCTCAGTGCCATAAGTGAATAGTTATGACACAGAGGACGCATGTGGATCATTTTTTACGTGGAAGAATTATCGGCCGCCTGGAATGTGGGCGTACTCAGATGGAAGTATCCGAGGAACTTGGAATTGCCCAAAGTGTCATCTCTAGGCTTTGGCAACGATTCCAAGATAACGGAAATGTCAGTAGACGTTACAGTACAGGTCGCACGCGAGTTACCACAACGCCGAATGAAGACCGGTATTTGGCAATAACTGCCAAAAGAAGCAGACGGAGCACAGCATCCGACCTGTCTCGTCAGCTATCTGCAGCCACGGGCACCACAGTTTCAAGGGAAACCGTGTACAGACGCTTGGGAGATATTGGTTTATATGCTCTCAGGCCTGTCATATGTGTTCCACTCACGGCAACTCACTGTCGGCAGCGATTAGCCTGGAGTAGAGAACATGCAATGTGGCAATCGTCACAGTGGGCTTGTGCGATGTTTTCCGACGAGTCAAGGTTTAGCTTGCAGTCTGATTCACGTCGCACTTCCATATGGAGAACGCCAGGTACCCGTTACCACCAAGACAACATCATTGAACGAACCGTTACGGTGGTGCAGCATTGCTCGTTTGGGGTGGAATTATACTGGGTTCCAGAACAGATCTGCATGTTCACAGCGGAACCATGAAAGCCCAAATTTATCGGGACATCATTCTGGAACAACATGTACGTTTGTTTAGGGGTGCCATGGGCGTAGAATTTGTGTTTATGGATGACAACGCCCGTCCTCACCGAGCAAACATCGTAAACGAATGCCTTGAATATGAGGATATAACCCGTATGGAACGGCCAGCATTCTCACCTGACTTGAATCCGATAGAGCATGTGTGGGACATGCTTGGCCGACGAGTTGCAGCCCGTCAACCACCTCCTACATGTGTACCAGAACTTCGGAGATCATTGCTTGCTGAGTGGAGTGATCTTCCCCAAGATCAGATCGATAATTTGATACTCAGCATGTCTAGGCGTTGTACGGACTATATTTCATCGCATAGGAGACATACAATGTATTAACCATCATACCAACCATGTAATAGTAAGTTTTTGTAAAGGAGATATTTTTTACAATTGCTCCAGGGAGCAAAAATCGTAGTTTTTATGAATGGTATCATACATACATCATCGTTTTTGTTCTTTATCTTTTGTTTAATAAATGGGCTTTATGAATAAGTAACGTTTGTTTTGTTTCTGAACCTTTAGTTGCCGGAGCTGGCATTATCCTTAATTTATGGACATGAGTGTATATAGATATATACACATGATAAAATATTATACAACGCCCATAAAGAATACTTATGGTTGTCTTATTCTAAGCATGGATAGCTTCTCGATTTACCATAACATGTTTATCGTATTTCTTTTTAAACGTGTCAATTGTGTTACAATTTACTACATCCGGGGGTAAGCTATTCCATTTATTAACAACCCTATTAGAGAAAAATTCCCTGCGACACCATAACCTTGCATTGTCCCTCACCAATCGAAACTGGTGTCCCCTTGTAAAAGCAGTCGATTGGCGGTGTACTAAATGTTCATGGTCCATCCTATCCATCCCATTGAAAATTTTGAACACTTCGATCATATCTCCTCGACACCTGCGTTGATCCATATTCAAAAAATGAAGTCTCTCTTCATAACTCAAGCCCTGTGTGCCAATAAGGACACGCGTAGCTCTTCTCTGCACCCCTTCAACCAAGTCTATATCCCTCTGTAGTTATGGTCTTCAAAATCTTACAGCATACTTCAGTTCAGGACGAACTAAGCCTTGAAGAAGCGGAAGAATGACTTTAGGAGAACGCGAAGAGACCTTTTTGAAAATGAGACCAAGCATTCTATTCGATTTTTTGACCACCGCTGAACAATATTCAGAAAACCTAAGCCGCTCGTCAATGAGAATTCCCAAATCGGTGACCCTAGTTGCATCCGGGATAGTGACACCATTCAACTCGTAAGAGAACCGTGGGTTGTTCGAACCAAAATGACCGACCATGCACTTATCAACGCTAAACGTCATGCTCCATTCATTTGCCCATGCTGCAATCCTGTTTAATTTGGTCTGAAACAACTCCCTATCGCTTTGATTCCCGATTACCCCCCATTAGCTTCACATCATCTGCGAATTTGCTAGTAATCCCATCGATACCCTGATGATAATTTCCAAAATTTTGGAGAGGGAGCTCGTGAAACTCACTGGACGATAATTGGACACAGCTTCTCTACTACCCTTCTTAAATATCGGAACAATATTAGGAAGTTTCCAATCTCTTGGGACGGTACCCTCAGCAACACTACTCCTGTATATCTATGCGACTGGACCCAACAATTCATTAGCACATTCCTTGAGGACCCTGGGAAAGATATCACCTGGTCCTGTTGCTTTGCTTGCACATACATTTCTTAGAAGATTTAGGTCCTCCACGTCTTCTACTTGAATATCGTTGAGGGTTTTATTACCCCATGCAACACCCGTATATCGAATATCATTATCTCCATTAAAAACCGACGCGAAAAAGTCATTGAAAGCATTGCACATGCCACCATTGTTCTCTAACCTAAAGCCTCCTATCGAGAGTGGGCCAACTGTCCTCTTACATCCATTATTGACGTATCGAAAAAATGATTTTGGGTCAGAGACAATGTTATCTGCCAAACTAGATTCAACTTCCTTTTTACTATCCCTTATCGCTTTTTTCAACACTCTTCTTTTATCAGTAAACAATGATAGGTCACCTCGTCCACTTTTATGCTCTCTGAATGCTCTTTTCTTTTCAAGATAAAGGTTCCGCACGCTATCCGTGAACCATAGAGGGTGCGATGTACAAACACGCTTTTTTCGAACAAAGGGTATGACGCCGTGCAAAACAGAGGACAGCTTCGTACTAAATTCTACCCATTGACTTACCACCCCTACTGATTCCAACCGGTCTTTGAATACTTCCGGTAACCTTCCTCTCAAAACATCAAAGTTAGTTCTTTGTAAACAAGGAACCAGTCTTTTGTTATCAACCTTACCCAAGGAAAAGTTACAGTGAAATCTGACGATACGATGATCAGTGGAAGAAAACTCTTCCACGTTCAACTAGAACATGGAAAACATGTTCAACTAGATCCTCAGAACTAGTAAGAACTAAATCCAAATTCGAATTTATATTTATCATTTTGTTCTAGAATGATGTCTTCCATTAAATCTCATCTCAATTTTAGTAAATTGTGAATTTATTTTCTCATAAATTCCGAATTTTGATTATTTTGGACTTTTTATTATCCTGAATTTATTTATTTTTTAAATATTTCCCAAATAATTTCTCATTAATTTTGAACTTTCAATATTTACGCATTTTCATAAAATTACACATGCCACTTTGGATGGCATCCCTTCCCCCATTTTTTCCCCAACTCCCCTGGGGGTTACCTTCGACCTTTAAAACTGGGTACAACGGCTCTGTCTCAGGGCTCGATTCATGGATCTATACTTTTCCCACTGTATGTGGAGATGTGTGGAAAAATCCAGATGTTTTCTCTGACAGGGATTCTTTATACTAGGCGAAGAAAAAATAAAATCTAAAAATATATCTCTTCACTATCATTTCTGAATTTGGAAACTTTTAGACAAGGAATTATATGTGTTTAATATTGATTTCAAAGAGAAATTGCAATCACCCTGTATAGATATGAATGGGATGTCAAGATTTTTCACTAGTATTTATTTAATTTCTGATTATCAATCGACGATATGAAATTATTTCCTCATCAAACTTGATTTCGAAAAGAGGTCAAACGAACAAGAATTTGTATTTAAATTTTGTTGTATTTATTTTTATTTCAGAATAATTAAGTTCTGAAATAAAAGAATATATCTCCGCCCGAACTCAAACCGCTAATCATCAAACATTCGTCAAGTTTTCTTAATTAATTCAATATGACAAAAATAAGTGCTTGAGATTCGAGCGATACAAAATGAAAAGTGACTAGTATTTTGTGAGGGTAATTTGCTTTCGAAAAAGCAGTAATATGTAGCGCATTTCTATTAAAAACTGTACTTAGTCAAAACTCTTTTAAACCAAAGCGGGACAACACTTTCTATGATTGCTATATATACTAGTTTCGATGTTCTTAATTTTTTTAGACCCTGGTGCCACAAATGTGTGGGTTGCTTTTTCTCAATTTAGATTTTTTACTTTTAGGGGATTTTTTAGATTTTTCAGGGAGTTACGAATGACTTATAAAGGATTGTGTAAGTTTTGAGTTAGAAATATGGTGAATATGAACTTCGGAAGCTTTCATCAGAGGGCAGCACTTAAAGTTGAACTTTCCGGGGGTTTTTAAGATGGCTTCCACGGGGGAAGAAAGTTTCTCATTCAGAAAGTACTTCGGGAAAAGTGTAATTCATTACATAAAATTTAGCAATAAAAAACTGGAAAAAATCTGTATGTGAATATGAATATGTCCTGCATCATTTTGGCTGAAAACATTTGAACGAAATGAATGATTTCTTCACAAAAAACCTGAAAATTTAAAGAAAAAATAAAGATTTGCTGGCATTTATGTTTTAATGCATTTTTTGAGTAGGGTCTCTTTGGTCAAGTCCTTGGGTCTGGAAGGATTAAAGTCCAGAAATAAAATAAATTGCTATTATTTTTTAGTTAAAAAATATTATTTAGTACCTAAACTGAAAAATAAATTTTGTAATGGATAGTTAATAGGTGGAAATAGTTGTGAAGATTGTTGTGATATTATGATCCAAGATAATCCTTCACTACAGGATGAAAAAATTGTCCTTTGATTTTATGTATATATTTTTTCCCTGACAGCAGCATTAGTTGACATTGATTTAGTACCAATAAAACGTGACAAACGGCGTTCAGTAGGCACATCATTGAGATGATTCCATGTAGAGTATAGTAATAATCTGCACGGAAGTTTTTGGAAATTACAGCCCTTTCTTTCTTACCCAACCTATCAATCATCTCTCTTTCTTCTCTTTTAATCTTTAAAGTCTTCTAGCAATTATACCTTCCCCCATTTCAGAAAATTGCAGAGTATATCTTCCGTAGAAACAAATTACCGGGGGGGGGGGCGCAATCTGCGTGGTAAAGCTAATATAGTCCGATCTCTTCGGCAGTCAACACATTTACTAACCAACCTTCCTATACTTTGTCATATATATATTCGGTAGCCGACCGACCACGTCCATCATCAATAGGGGCAATAAGGCTGATGAAAACATCAAGGCTGTACGCGAAAAACTTATCACAAAAATGGCTTATTTGGCCACCTGCCAGTAGCATTACTCTTTTGACATGAAGAACCTGTCAGCACCGTTCCGTTAGAGATATACGATAAACCTTTGCACTTTCCGGGTCTAATTTCGACTTTTCTCTTTTATATATGTTTCAAGTCTGAGGTGATGTCAGCGTTGTGAACTGTCTGAATATGCTTAAACATTATTTAGCATTATCTGATTGTAGAAAAGAAAGAAAAAGACACAAAAATATTTACTATAATCTCTTTCTAAGACTTTGAATTGAGATATTGTATTATAAGATAAGAGTTTTTTTTTTTTTACAATAGAGATCCAAATACAGTCCACGTCGCTTACTGTTATGACATCGGAACTCGGGATTTCTGATAACAATAACTAAATGATAATTATATCCGAAAAAATACGTTTATAAGTACGGCGACCATTCATTCCGTTTGGTCAAACTTGGAACGTATTATAAACGGATATTAGTAGAACGGGACAATTCTGTTTTTCTTTCCTATTGAAAAATGTTCAATCGGTTTTTTTTTTTTTAATTCTAAAATGGAAATTTTTTTCCAATAAACTAAAATCCTGCATTTTTTAATTCGGCCATTGTGATGCGTCACAATGAAACTGTCTAATGTGTATCATGGGTTACTTTCTTAATGTACAATACGTTTCATAGATCTCTTGAGAAAGCCTCTCAGGAAAATAAATTTGAATCTGGTCAACTGAAAAACTCTGATCAAGAACTAAATGAAAGGGTTTTTTTTTTGTATGTCCTACATTTGCCTTCAATTATAGGAAGGCCATTACACAAGCAACCTCCACGCGTTCGTAGATCGCAACGAATACTATGGGCCGATAACGAACTACAGAAATCTTTGTTAACAAGGAAGGGAGGAGAGATCACCTTCTAACCACCTACATATTCTTGCAGCCTGATAACAATAACTTATAGGAAAAAGGTTAAGTTTGATTGAGTTCGTGCCTTAAGAATTTGTGAAAAAAATTTCGGCGGAAAAGATAAAATTATTCGGAGCCGCGATAACTGTAAACGAATTTTTCCCTATATTATGATATTGGTTCGTTCCGTTCTCTGGAAAAGTGATGACAATACCCTGATGAAAACATTATCTGGGATTTTAATAAGCAGCGTCGACTGTAGTTTCATTTAGAAAAAATATTGCTTTCCAAATCAAGACCGTCGTTCAATTCGAAATGAGACGTTAAAAAAGTTGGAACAAGTTGATAATGAAATCGTCCATCATAATTCCACGTGTTCTATGTTTCTTGATGTTTTGAGGATAAGTAATTTCAGAAAAAAGACATTAATATAGATATAGGGACTGGTCCGATCAGTCGTTAAACTCAATTTATAATTTCAGTTAAGTTGATCAACTCAACCATCTGGATTAAATTTCGATTTAGATTTCCATTTACATTGAAAGTTTGTAAATGAATTTGTTCTTTTTGACGAAACCAATTATATGCTTTAAATTATGTTCCTATAAACAAAGATTTAGATAAATGATCATATTTAAGAATATTTGAATACATATTTTGATCAAATTTGTTGCTATGTTTAAATACAAGTTGATTCAGCGATAACTGATGATCAAGTCAATTTGAGATTGAGTTCGATGGAACTTTTAGAAGACAAGCCCGGAATTTGTTGTCTTCACAGCTTTTTTCTTATTGAGAAGGAATCAGTGCCCTATCCAGTACCATATAAGAGCAGATTTTAGGGCAGTGATGAGAAAATTTTTCTCGGAGTGGGCTAAAGAAACAAAAAAGGAAAACATTTGGTGGGCTGGACATATACAGACATTGATTCATAATTAGAATTTTTATGCTTCAAAATGAAGTGGGGCCCGTGGGCTGTCGTTTGCTCATCAGTATTCTGGGAAAACAGGCAAATATATAAAAATCGAAAGTAGTTTGAAATTAGTGATTGCACATATCAAAAGTATGATTGATTTTATTATGTCAAAAATATATATGATCACTGATTTTCTAGAAAACGACAATATCCACGTGAAAAAATTCCAGGTATTTCACAAATATGTGCAGCATAATAAATGCTTCAAGCGGGCAGCCTTATTTTTTTTAATATTTTCCCATAAGCTATTTGTTTATATTTAGTGAATAGTTGCGTGAAAAATTGTTATAAATGGAAATTAGAAAGTGCCCAATTATAATTCAAAAAATCGATTTAAAATGTTTTTTAAACATTAAAAAAAATTCAATCCATTTCCAGCCCTAATATATATACAGGGTATTCTGTAATTGGACCGACAAACTCAGAAGGTTTTTAGTAGGCACGGTAGTAGGAATTGCAATTGAACATGGTGTCGCAAACCACGTTCAGACGGTGAAAATCGTGAAAAACGCATGCAGGGTTTTACGTCACGCTGGAACGACAAAAAGTACAATAATAACCACAAAAAAATTTATATGATTAATTATTACAAGAGTTGTTGGAAGTGGCGGCCGCTGACGCCATTGCACAGTCTACAACGACGTAAAAAACGATTCCCGGAAGCGCTCGAAGATACTAAGTATGCTTTTGATGTCGCCCGCATAATAGTGCTAATTTACGTCGTCCGCAGCGTGATCCTACCCCAGCGCATGCGTTTAGCGACGCTGCTTACCTCAGATATGGTGAGCGAACCCACGAGCGCTCCAGCGATCAAGTCACATCCACGTTTCGTCTCCTCTGAGCCTGCGTGCGTTTTTCACGATTTTCACCCTCTCAACGTGGTTTGCGACACCACGTTCCATTGCATTTTTTGTTCCTCTTGATGCCTACTAACAACCCTGTGAGTTTGACGGTCCAATTAAAGAACACCCTGTATATATATGGTTTTTAGCCAAAGCCAATCCCTAACACGGCTATGCTTACATGATATTCTTGGAATTCTAACCTAGACCTGTCGAATTGAAGTTTAGGGGTTAGTCCATTATATATATCATTTTGAGGCTATCTGCCATCTCATCCACCCAATATTCATCACACGCTTCTTCATAATTTTTCTATAGACGGGTTCCCATACTAACACAATCACAAAAGACATTGAAATGCATATGAAGACGTACGTCGTTGAGATAATTTTTAATTTTTTTTAAGTAGTTTTTCAAATTCTTCCATAACTTTGTGCAACGAAGTCATCAGGAAGAATAATACAAATACAACGCCACAACAGGCAAAATGCCCAACGAGGTGGCTGAGAAAAAGATGCCCATAAAAATATGGATGTCATATATTTCAAAAATACAGCAACCCAATTAAAAATGCAATTAACACAAATTATAAACAAATATATACACATGGCAAAATATTATACAATGCCCATAAAGAATACTTATGGTTGTCTGATTCTAAGTATGGATAGCCTCTCGATTTACCCCAACATGTCTATCGTATTTCTTTTTTTCCAAATCCAAATTCCAAATTTATTTGTTTCCAAAGTTAAATAATACATGAAACGAATCAAATTTCAATGTTTGTTGTCTAGAGGCCTGAGCCTGTACAGATCAACTAATTAGAGATAACGACGAAAGAAACAAAAAATAACACTAAACTTATAATTAAAAAAAAAAGTAAAATAATGAAATGAATTTCAAATAAATTTTTGTAATAATTATGCTGAAATACATGTTCACATAACAGTAGCATTTGATATAATAACAATTGATATGAGGCAACTACAGGCGTATGGATAATAATATAATTCGCTTCTATAATTGAAAATATACATGTATAATGATCATGTATGTCTATTGCTATTAGAAATTCAAAAAGTGATTTTTTAAATGATGCAAACCTAGATATATTCTGCATTACCAACTTTAAAGCATTAAATAGTTTAGGAGCAAGGTAGTAAAAATGTTTGCGAAATATTTCTTTTCTAAATGAGGGTATGCAATAAATTTCGTTTGGTCTTCTCAGTGATATGGACTCTCTTTGAGTGCATATTGATTTATTACGATATATGTAGAGTATGATTCGGTAGATGGCGTTATGTCTTATGGGGAGTAGATTTAAATTTCTATAAATTGAGATTTGAGAATGAGCACTGTAAATAGTTTTGAAACATCTGTTTTGAATAGAACAAATAGGCTGTAGATTTGTCTTGTAATCGCCACCCCAGATGATGATACCGTAATTGACAATTGAATAAAACCAGGCATAGTAAATTTCTCTCAAAAATTCTGCCGTTACCTTTTGTTTCAGATAATGGAATTTATATACAATAAAACGTAGTTTTTTCGCTATTTCTAGTGCATGAAGTTTCCATTTTAGATCGCTACTAATATTAAGTCCTAGATATTTGATATTTTGTACCTGCTGAATTTTTTGGCAGGAGCAGTCGAGGTTCATCAAACATATTGGGCTATGGAATTTTAGATTGAAAACAATTTCAGAGTAAATTAAGTTGAAATGAATGGCTTTAATCTTTGAAAGATTTAGGGTTAAATCATTGGCTAGGAACCACTTTCTGATTAAGCACAGGTCTTGATTTATTTTAGTTGTTAGTGTATTAAGATCGTTGGAAGAATATAAAAGAACTGAATCATCGGCGTAAGTAATCATAGTACCATGAATATTTAGTTTACATAAGTCGTTTATGAATATTATAAAAAGTAAGGGGGCTAAATTCGATCCCTGGGGGACTCCTCTCTGTATAGTGATATAGTTACTTAGAGTGTTTTTAATTTTAACTCTTTGTTTACGATTGGTTAGATATGAAGTGAACCAGTTCAATGTATTACCTCTGATTCCAGCAGAACTGAGTTTCTTAATGAGAATTGAGTGATTAACATTGTCATAAGCTTTTGAGATGTCTAAAAATATGGCCAGGGTAAATTTACAGCTGTCAATACTGTTATAAACAAATTTTGAAAAGTTTAATAGAGCGTTTTCGGTACCACGTCCTTTTATGTAACCATATTGATTTACAGCAAAGAAATTTGTTAGGTTAAGGAATTTATAAATTCTAGATGATAAAATTTTTTCTATAACTCTAGAAAAAATTGGGAGAATCGATATAGGTCTGTAATTAGAAAGGGAATTTTTCGCTCCAGATTTATAGATCGGAGTGATGGTTGCTCCTTTTAAGGAATCAGGAAATGTGGCTGAATAAAAAGAAGTATTAATAAATTTTGTTAGAAATTCTACATTATTTCGTGCAAGTTCTTTAATAAGATATATACTGTTACCATCATAGTCAGGTGTAGATTATTTAGGACTTCAGTATTATCTACCTGAAACAAAACAAAAGAATTTACAGTTGGATATAAATAATTTTTGAATTCATTAGTATCGTTAAAAGCTAGATTACCATTGTTGATATCTTTAAAATGGGCGTTGAATTGATTTGCAAGTTCCAAGCTGTTAGAAAAAATTGGAAAAATTGAATTTTGGTTTTTATGATTGATGGTATTATTAATGAATTTCCATTTCTGATGGTTTGAATTTCATTTAATAAATTGTTTTCTATAATATTCGTTTTTGGTGTTTATGATTTTCAATTTCAGTTCCCTAGCTACACAATTATAAGCAGTTTTAAATAATAAATCATGAGGATGTTTCCTTAATTTGGTATATAATTTTTCTTTTCTCTTGATCAGGGCATACATAGATTTCAGACGTCATCCAATTTTTTTTTAATTTGTTGTTTCGATATGTTACAAACTTAAAGTTATTGTTAATAGAGTTCAGAGTGGATGTAAAATACTGATATTGTAAATTTAAGACGATATTATTCAAATCAGAGATATTTATAATTGTTTTTTTATCTAATAATTTTAGAGGGGGATTTTCATTAGATTGGGAAATTGGAATTTTGTCATGATATAATTTTAAAAGAACGGGATAGTGATCGGTTAAATCGTTGATAAATATTCCAGAAGAAAATGATATTCTATGATTTTGATTTTTTATAAAAATATGATCGATACAAGTAGAGGTATCTTTAACTCTGATTGGTTCATTTATTAAGGATTGAAATCCAACCTGAAATAGATTGTTTTGATAATCAAGTACATCGGAATTATTTGTCAGTAAATTTATATTTATATCTCCTATTATTATGATGTTTCCATAATTTAAACTTTTTAAGACAGAATCCAGTTCCGTGTTGAAATTTGAGATAGTAAAACTGTGAAAGCGATTTAGTGATATTAATGCAATTTTCAATTTTTTGCTGTATGATAGTATCATTTCTGCAGTTGACATTTCAAATTCGATTTGATTGAAATTTAGCAAATTTCGTGTATAAACTGCAATGCCTCCCGACCGATTACTATCTCTGCATTTAAAAAACGAATCAAAGCCTTAAATTTTATATAAATCCATTTCATTACTGTAGATCCGAATTTCGGAAGGAATTAATATTGAAATATGATTCATATACTCTGATAGTGAAGCGGTTAAGTTATCAAAGTTAGCGCGTAAGCTCTGTATATTTACATGAAAGATTTTGCAATATGACTTACAATTTGTTGGTGCAGACGACAAAAACTGTTTTAACTCATCCAGGTTTGTTAGAGTCATACAGTTGGATTGGAAATCATTGTTTATTTCAGTCAATGGATCTGTGAATGTAAGTCGTCTTCAGATTTTACACGAAAGATCCTGGATGAATCGTCTTCACGTAAGAATATTTTGCCGTCACGGGTCCAACAGTACTTATAGTTGTGTTCCACTTTAAACTTTCGCGCGTTAAGGAACAGTGATTTTAGTTCGGGTGTGAGATGTTCACTGAAATAAACAGAGACGTCCATAAATCTTGGATTTATTTCGGAAGCCTTGATTCGGCAATCCTTTAATTCTAACAAGATGTTGTTACGGATAATTTTTGATGTGAACTGTAAGATAATGGGTTTTGGCCTGTCCTTGTTGAATGTTGGTACACGATGAGCAGTCACTATATTTTCGCAAATATTTGTTTTCGCTAGTGCATCTATATTCGTGAAAATTTGTTGGAGGTTTTCATTCTCAGTTTCTGGAACATTTGAAATCTCGATATTCGTACGTCTGGAATACTGCTTTAGTTCGATCATGTTACAATGGAAATTTTTCATTTCCCTTTTCATCTCGATATTTTCTTTAGAAAGGAGTTCGTTTTTGGAGATCAGTTCATTGTTTGTTTTTTGTAGAGTTTCAATAGTTGTTTTTAGTTCTTTGATCGTTTCATTGTTGAAGTCTATTGCTTGCGTAAATTCATCCATCTTGCGGGAAAACGAACTCTTTAAGTTCGTTATTCTGTTGGATTATTTTGTGAAAGATGTTTTGAGAGGATTCCGATTCACCATCTTGTAATCTTGCCGATGAGGCCGTGGAGTCTTGAAGGCACATTGCACATAACCATTTTTTGTTTTTATCGGATGTGAATTTTCTGAAAGCTTTTTCACTGATACCACCACACAGATAATGAAAATTTGATTTACACTTAGAGCACTGGACTCGGTCAGAATCCACTACTATAATATCCGAGCAGGACTTACAAGACATATTTCGATTAGGCATACCTTAGACGATTTTTGTATTTAATGAAGCAAATAATTAAAATTTACCTGTAATAATTTTCAGCGGATAAAAACAACTAGTAAACAGGGATTGTTATACGTTTGAAAAAATATACAGTACAATTTTTTTTGAGGAGCGAAAATAAAACGTGTCCGCACAACGTGCCTGTCATTGCCAAAAAAAAAGTGGTCGTGTCAAAAAAAGTGATTTTGAACATGTCAATTGTGTTACAATTTACTACCTCCGGGGGTAAGCTATTCCATTTATTAACAACCCTATTAGAGAAAAATTCCCTGCGACACCATAACCTTGCATTGTCCCTCACCAATCGATACTGGTGTCCCCTTGTAAAAGCAGTCGATTGGCGGTGTACTAAATGTTCATGGTCCATCCTATCCATCCCATTGAAACTTTTGAACACTTCGATCATATCTCCTCGACACCTGCGTTCTTCCAATGTGAAGATATTCAAAAAATGAAGTCTCTCTTCATAACTCAAGCCCTGTGTGTCAATAAGGACACGCGTAGCTCTTCTCTGCACCCCTTCAACCAAGTCTATGTCCCTCTGTAGGTATGGTCTCCAAAACCTTACAGCATACTCTAGTCCAGGACGAACTAAGCCTCGAAAAAGCGGAAGAATGACTTTAGGAGAACGCGAAGAGACTTTTTTGAAAATGAGACCAAGCATTCTATTCGCTTTTTTGACCACCGCTGAACAATGTTCAGAAAACCTAAGCCACTCGTCAATGAGAATTCCCAAATCGGTGACCCTAGTTGCATCCGGGATAGTGACACCATTCAACTCATAAGAGAACCGTGGGTTGTTCGAACCAAAATGAGCGACCATGCACTTATCAACGCTAAACGTCATGCTCCATTCATTTGGCCATGCTGCAATCCTATTTAGACTGGTCTGGAGCGACTCCCTATCGCTTTGATTCCCGATTATCCCCATTAAATTCACATCATCTGCAAATTTGCTAGTAATCCCATCGATAAAAAGTGAAAAAAGTATGGGGCCAAGGACACTTCCTTGAGGAACTTGTCTCCACTTGTGACGTCTGTCCAACCAGAGAATTCCAATTGCCACCATAACTCGTTGCGACCTATCTCTTAACCACGATTCTATCCAATTCAGCAAGTTGCCCCCAATTCCAATCTCGTGTAAACGCTTCAAGAGTTTACCATGTTGGACCCGATCGAATGCCTTCTGGAAATCAAGGTAAACAACATCTACATTTTTGCTCTTATCCAAAGCCTTAGTCACGTGATCATAGAAGCAAAGGAGGTTATTTACACATGACTTCCCTTTCCTGAACCCATGCTGATTATCCGACAATACGTTATTCTCGTCTATCCACTTCACAAACTGCCTTTTGATGATAATTTCCAAAATTTTCGAGAGGGAGCTCGTCAAACTCACTGGACGGTAATTGGACACAGCTTCTCTACTACCCTTCTTAAATATCGGAACAACATTAGCAAGTTTCCAATCCCTTGGAACGATACCCTCAGCAACACTACTCCTGTATATCTGTGCGACTGGACCCAACAATTCATTAGCACATTCATTAGCACATGCATGTGTAGCAGCACAGAGTGGCTACAAGGTACGACGACGTTTGAACGTATGGCCTAAAGAGAAAACAATCGCTATCACCAACCACGGCCTTTTCCCTGGCCGGTATGTTTCGCGTTTAAAACGCTCTAGTAACAGCGTATGCGTCTGCGGTTCAAATGGTTCTCTCTGGCAATCACCACGTGCTCCCAGACGAAAGACTTCCAATTTGGCCTACTGCCAGAGTCCAGAATGTTGGCTTGGAAGATAAGAATTTTAGACAGATCTCTGAACTTTCGATGTATGCAGAAGTTAATTAAATTCCTGGACCGCAACCTACATCTACTCCACAATAAAACGTGAGTTTTAGGTACAAGTGGTCGACAGTCACGTTCAGAGGACCCGTCTTATGAGCCAACAAGAGAGGTAGCATGGATACCTATTAAAAAGTATAATTTACGGCCAAGAGGAGAAGCATTGGCCACCGACAAGTAATAAACAACATAATTTATGCCCAAGAAGACAAGCTGTTTCATCCACTTCTGGCACGTGTGAATGAAATGGAGGCTCCGGCCTCATAGACGGGAATTTATATCTTATTCCGGAGTGATTGCTTACATTGAAAATCAATGAGATTGGTTTATTCTAGATTGGCTAAATTCAATTCCAGATTATGTCATATACGAGACAAGATTATTGTACGATTATATACATAATGACAATGGTACGATTACTAACTGATTAACTGTAGATGATGCTATGATTACAATGTTTATTCCAGATTCCTTATTGTTATATATGTAGGCCTATATATTAAATATCGTTGTTTGTTATTTTCACGTAAATTAATAAATTTTCGGACACACCCTTGCTCCCGGAGCTCTTCGATATCTCTCTGAGGTGGGAAGCGGCATGTGTACGGTCCTTCAATGTTCAATATATTGATGCCGAGAGTTTTCTTTGGAAAACAAAACTTCGGAATCGAAACTCGATTCTTTTGAAATTGGGAGAAGAGCACGAAGCAATATACTACAAAGACACGGACTTCTCTTTCCTCACAAGGGTCACAGTTGTGTGAGTCCTGAGTAGAGACTTAGTTCGTCTCGTCATTAATATCCAGAAAGTCCCTTTTCTTGATTGTTGGAAATTTTTTTTTGTCGTCAAATGAAATTCAAATTTATGATTTTCTTATAAATTTGATAATCATACGATAGCATTTCTTCGAATTTTTTAAAACTTTAGTGACTTTTGGTCCATCCGGTACAAAACGGAAGTAAAAAAAGACAACTTGAAAATGGTCGAAATAATTTTTAGTTTCACAAGCTTTAAAATTGAAAGTTTTGTGTATTTTCATCGGTATTCAACTTCAAGATCTGAAAAATATTTCAATAAAATTTTTACGAAACTCAGTTGATTAAAAGAATAAATTATTGTACAGTAAAACCCTCTTAACGGTCATCCCTCAGATTCGGTTACCCATGTTTTACGGCCAAATAAAAATGTTCAGGCAGAAAAGCCTATTAATAATGTATGTATAAATAATGTAATTCGAACCAACCCCTGCTTAACGGTCACCTTTAGATACGATCATGGACACCATTTTTATCATTCGTTCTATTGGACTAAAACCCCTATAAGGACACCAATGTTTGTACGTTTCGTTCAAATTATGCTCACTAGATGGCAGCACAAGTTCCCGTATTCGGTCCACTTTATGTCTAATTTTGAGTGTAATTTTGGCTTGTGTCTGTGTGGGATGTTTGTTTTTATTTGGCAGCTTTGATATCAGTTTAGGATCTAAAATCTTGTTTGTTGCTGGTTGTGCTCGCATATTGTACACGTAATTTCTCACTATTTCATATGGCCTTTGCTCTACTAATCGTCGCTCTCTATCACTGAAAACAACACTCACAAGAGAAAAAATTAATGCAATTCAATGCGATAATTTGTGACAGTATCGACGGAATATTATGCTTTTAGAGATGATAATGTGAAAATGGAAGATAATACTACCGAGAGAGAGAGAGAGAGATATCTGACATCGCTTACAAAATAACAATGTCAGAGTCATAAGAAGAAAACGATATTAAAGAATATTCCATTTTTGAAGTATTGGACGGTACAGTAACGTTTTTGAAGTACAGTCGGCCCCCCCGTATTCGCTGTTTTTTTCCTTTATTGGAATTTTTTTTTCAACTCTCAAAAATCGTCATTCATGTGTTTTGTTTACAAAATTTTAGTTGTGCATATTTAGAATGGCTCGCTAATCACATTATTGTCATCACCAGAGCCGTGGCAGCCCCCAAGAGAGGAACAGTCCTCTTGGGTTGGATTAACTTTTTGCGACAATGTGCACTAAAGAATACAACCACTTCTACAGAGTAAATTGAAGAGACTATAAAATACATTGTCACGTTAGCGAAACAGGTGGGTGGAAAAGGGTTCAATGATATGGATATAGAGGAAGTCGAACAGCTAAATTAATAGCAATTCAGAGGTGTTGACCGAGGAGGAATTAATGCAGGTTGACTGCTCCTGAAACTGAAGCGGTACCAGATGAAGATCCAGATAAAGAAGTAGAAGACAGGTTCACCATGAGTAACATAGCGGAAAGGCTTCGCACGTTCAAATCAGCAATGGGTTATTTTCATGGCACAGATCCCCATATGGTACGCTCTTCACATTTAGAAAAATTGGTAGAGGAAGCCTTGTCATCATATTACAACATACTTGATCATATGAAGAAGATACGACAAACAGAAATCACAATGTTCTTTCAGAAAACATCGCCAACAATCGCTGCACCCTCTTTTACATTTCGTTCTATCCTCTGCGTCACCCTGCTCTTTCCCATGATGTTCAATAAACGAGAAATACAAGAAGAAAACTATGGTTCCAGTTATTCGCAGATTTCCTGTATTCGCGCTCACCCCCGGAACGTTACCCCCGCGAATACGGGGGGGGGGGCCCGACTGTACTGTATTTGGACGGATTAAATACATTTTCTTGTAAACACAATTACAGAAAAGCATTGGATTTGATCTCGCAGCTTAAAATACATTTTTAAGTTTGAAATCTCAGCAAAACCTGCCAAACATCGATTGATCAGTTTTTCCGAAAGATGTAAATTCAGTATTTAAATTTAAACAACGTGATCCTCACGTATTCCCAAGATATCCATATGATCTGTCCAGCGAATTTGTCAGTGCTAAAATTCTTTGTTAATTACGCATCATGGCAATAATTAAGTACTTCCATGAATTTAAACGCATCTTATATTGACAGAATTTCGTTAATTTTCAAATAATGAACCATTTCAGTTTTTGTTAATACTGTATTTTACAACTTCAACAGGAACCATATACGGTCACCCCTCTTTTACGGACAATTTTTTTGTCCCGTGAGTTTCCGCAGAAGTGGAGTTTTACTGTATTTAATATTTCTTTTATCATTTTTCCCACTTCACACATTGTACTTTTATATCAAAAACCCATCACCCAGTATGTGACAATCGTGTTCGCCTTGGATGAAAAGTTGTCTCTATTTGTGTATGTATGTTTGTAAATCACTTTTCCTAAATAAATAAAAAATAAATATATGCTTAAATGTTGCCGTATCTCAGACTTTAAGCAAAATGTGGTGATTTTGCATCTAAAAAATGTTTCCATTTCATTTGTGCAGTTATCCCAAGCGAAGGGCCATTAATAGAAGGATTGGAATTACCATATTTCGTAGGAGACATAGTCAATATCACATGCATATCAGGACCTTCAAAACCATTCTCTCATATGAAATGGTACTTGAACGGCGAAGAGGTAAGCCTATTCGAAAATTGTCATTTCACTTGTAATTATATAAGGACTGTTCAATTTAAAACATGAATTGGTAACAGTAGAGGCTGGATATGTTCCCATTAGTGCCTTTTTGCAAAAACTGGCCTCTGGCCCATATTCTCCACAAAGAGCAACAGCCCAGCAAAATAACATTTACAAAACACAAAAATTCAAGCATTTGACCGTTTTCGAGTCCAAGTTGATAAATCGGGGGCAGCGCTTCTCGAAGACAAATCTCAGACATCACAAATACGTTTGATAGAGTGAGAGAGAGACACTCACTCTTTATTTGTCTTTCTCTCTCTCTTCACGACATAAACCAATTCAACAGAAATTTCTGAGCAAAATATTTACGAGTTGCTTGTGCGGTTCACTAATAGCCTTGAGCCTAAAGGGAAATATCCCATTTCGCAAATCGATGTTTATTCTTTTCAAATAAGACACTGAAAGCAACCAATTAGCCCATTATTCTTAGCATTCGTGATTAACCTCCTTCATCTCAGATGATTTTGAAAAGGTCAAACAAGTGAAAGTCGGAATTATATGTCTGGACTGTACGATGGAGTTTTTAGTTATTTTCAGGGAAATTTGCAGAAAAGATTATTTTTGTGCGGTAGACATCTGCAGGGCTCCCACTTGACCTACTTTTCCCAGTGTTTGGTAAAATATCTTACTTTTGTCTTACTTTCTGGGTTTTGTCCTACGTTTCTTACTTTTTTCCCAAATCCTATCAACAAAATATGTTTAATTGATTTTAATTGGGGAGGGAATCATTGATATATTGCAAAACAATACAAACGTATTGTAGATTGTAATTAATGATTTTGCCAAAGTAGAAGTTGTATAGTTTTCTAGTTATTTGGTAGTTGTATGGAGTCATTTGATTTATTAATTTTTCTTTTGCTTAGTTTGAGGGTTCAAAAACTCAATTTTTTGTCAATTTTTGGAGTAGTCATTAAAAACTTCTATCTGGATAGAAAAAATAATTCTATATTTACTATTTCGTGGTCTTGGGTAATTCATTGCACTGTTACTAACATTCAAAATTATAGTGTACATTTTGTGTGTAGGTAAAACAATAGTTCGTGTAATAAATCAGTTGAAAACATAGGACTATTCTAGGTTATGTGACTCTGATGCCAACCGATAGCATTCAGTTGTCTTTATGTTTGGGACATGCAGAAACATAACACTGTTTACAAAGCTTGTAAAGAGCTAGAAATGAAAGTGCTTCTTTTGCGAAAAACGATGACGCTGGTGTTGAACAGTAAAATTTAAATAAATCCCTTTCAAAAAAAATGGGTAGAGCAGTAAAACCATCTATTCTACCGCACATCAACTCCAGCCATATATCACCATATGGCAATTTCCAACTAGTGGAGTTGAGTGGGAAATGAACGCGCCATCTATAGGTGGTCACCCTAGGCTCGATAGGTAAAAGAGGACAAAATAAAAGAATCATATCTGTAGTTGCTAGTGCTGTTTCTGTTCCGAAAACAGAGTTTTTGTGATCAAGTCATTTCTGTCACCTTGCTTTGGCTCCAGTAAATCTGATAGGATAATGAAATAGTACTATGAAAGAAAAAAATTAATTAAAAAAAAACAGTGAGTTTTTCCCCCATAAGGCTATGGTTATGTTGTCATAGAGAGGGATACCCTACCCCTTGTTCTTCTTTTTCTAATTTTTTGAGAGGGAGCCCTGCATGTGAATGAGCATTCATCATGCAACAATACAACATTAGCGATGAGCGGTGGTTGTTCTTCACCATGGGCATCGCAATGATTCACAGTAACTATTGATGGTCGTTCCAGTTTCATATAAGATGGTCAATTGGAAAGATGAAGAGGTTTGCCAGAACGATGGGATGCTATTATATATTAGCATCACTTATTCAAAATGGGCGTCCGCCAACTTATCAGAGATGAAATTTCTGATTTTAGGCGTAAAAGGCTCTTAATAAGTACGTGTATTTTATCGTCAGCAACCCACCCTTTCATTTGCTCAGCAATAACGTTATATGAATATATATATCTCTTGTATTTCAAAAGGTAATTTTCATTACTAATCATCTTTCATTCGTATTCATAATTTTATAAAACAAAAAACTGTTGATATTTCTATATATTAACATGTGAGAATATGAATTTGTTTAACAACAACCATTGTTATTATTACAACATTTCCATTAAAGAGCCACATAATGATATCAAATGGACGAGAATCTTAAGAATGATTTTTATTCAACGGTGCTCCAAAAATCCAGACTATTCTGTGGTGTTAGTTTACCATAAAGGAAACACTTTTGTTTATCTATAGTTGTCATTTTCGTGGGGTAATGGAGTTGTCCAGGAAAGGCCTATTTCAGAGAAGATTTTTTTTTTAATAGTGCCAGTATAAGAGAGAGATACCATGCAACGGAGCCAGGAAGTTTCATTCATATAATAGGGGTTAGTTAAATAGTATCTACCATACCTTGAAGTTAATAGACTATCTTTTCCCATTTAATTTGCGTGCACAATGACGACAAGAACAGACTTGTGAACGAAGCTGTCTTAAGTCTCAATTTTTCCGGATCGGGAGACTTAGAAAAGTTAAGTTGATTGGTCAATGCCTTTATTGAGGAACTCACAACAATGTTCGAGTGTATGTAGCATAAGCTGTAGCTTATTTGTTCTGTCGCTAGTGCTAGTGAGTTCTCTACAATTCACGTCCTTGGGATTTCGACCTAAAAAGTATCAGAAACTCTTTCAAAATCTACCCTACGCTTCGAAAAACAATTTTCTGCGTAGCATTTGCTTCAGAGAAGAATCGCAGGCGTATTTTTTCAGGTATTAGAACCACTCTATTTCCATTGATTAGACAGTGCCAACGGCATCCGTATCACTGGAAATATATATTTTTGAAATACTGGTGAGACTATCTACACCCTGTAAACTTGGCACCATTTATGAATTTTTTGTGTTTAATAAGTTGCGACTATAAAATTGCAAGATTTTTAGATAGAAGAGCTGAATTAATCAAAACTTAGAAACTACTTTAATCAGCTAGTTATTTTTTAACGATTTTCCCTGGTTATGGCTCAGTACTAAAGAAATCCGGATTTCCTTCAAGTAAGATATTCATATCGATCCGAATAGTTTTCTCGCTTATTCACGAGCAATTAAACTTTTGCAGATTTCTCCGACTTTTGAGTTCCGTTACTCTCCGGTTCCCGCTGGGAACGGCCTCCAGACTACGGTAATCGGCCTGAACTTCGTCATCGATTACAGCCACATCTGGCGAAGTAAATTGACCGTCGCTTGCACGAGTTCCATTCCTCAAGTTTATTCAAGTGCCAGCGAGGAGCTGGTGATCGACGATGCTGGATCTTCAGCTAATCCATATCAAGGTGAGTTCCGAGGCAGAGATTTATAAATCCGACCAGAAATGCTGTGCCTCTACTAGTATATATGTATCAATAAGGCAGGGTAAGGAGAAGCGGAGAACTCCACAAATTGCCGCAGAAATGGGGTAGTATTCTCGACTTGGCTTCGGGTAACTTGCAAGATTACCCATTACTCAAAATGGGTATAAACTGTCAAAGCGCTCGATTCTTCCAAGCTATCATTATTGTACTTAGTCTGAGCTAAGTTGGTACATTTGAATCTGCATGTGTTCGTTCATTAACAGTACCATGCTGCCTATTTATTCAATTCAGAACCACGCTTTATACGATTGTAGTAATCTTAGATTTCGCAACGTATTTAGCTTAGAGAATCTGGGCCACCAATTCCAAAATCTGTACAGAGAACGATCATTATATAAAATACAAATGCAAGTACAAAGGCCACAACAAGCAGAATGTCCAACTAGGGGGGCCTGAACTTGAACTACCAGACAGATACCCCCGTTCATCTAGGTGGCTGAAAAAAAGGTGCCCATGTATAACATATGGATGCCAAATAATGCGTGATTCTCATGAAAATAGCCTAAATTGTGTCCCTCAGAAGGTAATGTAAGGTTTAATGTATTTGGCAAAATATTTTTTTCCCATTTTCCATTTTCATTCCTGTTTCTGACAAGCAACCACTCTATTTGTAATTTTTTCATCAGTAGATTTTTTTAATTTGCTTGAACAAATTTTCATTTCTTAAGGAAATGTCCTTTTCCTGGCTGTCTCCAGCCTATTTTTCAAATTATAAAACAACAGCTTATCTTAAAACAAAAATATTTTTTTCCCAATGATATATATTTTTATATACTTTCATAATTCATCTTTCTCATAATTTTAAATATTTTCTATCAATAGTTTATAGCCGAATGAAAATTTCCCTTTTTCCAGCATTTTTTTTTTCAATTTGTGACATTTGGAAATTATTAATTCCAATCCTACAACACCAGTTTCCACCTCTGAAATTCTGTGTTGAGAAGGTTAAGAAGAATGCACTTGACTTCTTTTGAATCAACTAGAATCGTAAATTACTTCACAGATTAGATTTATCGGGGAAAAAGAACGAGAGAGTGCCTTCATTAAATAACCTTCTCCTGGTTACTTTTTTTTGTGAGAAATATATATTTGAAAATTGTTCTCAATTTACCTCGTGTTTCAGTTTAGTAACTTCTGTTATTTCTGAAAAGCATAAGTTTTCAGCATGTTTAGTTTTTGACCGGCTTTGAAAAAATGTAAAAATGTTTTTCTCCTGGCATTAGGTAACCAGATGGATGGTTTGCAAAAAGTTGGGTTGGGGTAAAAAGTAAAAAAAGTCCATCGACATCCAGATGCACTATTTTTTCATCTATTTGCTTTGAGAATGCAACTCGTAGAATAGCAAAACACAGATAAATTAGAAATTCGTTCCCCATAAAATTGCATTTGACAAAAAAATTATTCAGAGTATCAGTGTTTGTTCAAGTTGAAAATGAGTAACCAAAATATATGGAACACGTTGCCAGTATCAAGCATAAATATCAAGTTATGGTATCACAATCATAGGCGTGCGCAGAATTTTCTCAGAGGGGGGGGGGGTTAAATTTCTTTTCTTCTCAAGGAAAAGGAGGGTTACGTTTTTTCCTGCAAAATAACACTATAATCTCGGCTTCAGGGGGGCCCCTTTGCGTACGCCAATGAACATGACTACGTAGAAAGCGCTATTTTTTCTGAAAGCTGTATTTTTTGTGATTCCGAAACAGGTCTTATTTTGTTTATATGACGCTCAGAACAGAAGTTACATGAACTTTGATGTTGCGTTTTTACATACAAGTAATCGATGAATAAAAACTATAAACGTGTTTAACGAAGAATGTTACTTTTGACATTTTACTTGAATTTGGTACGTGATTTCTGAAAATCTGTTCATTGTTTAGCATTACGGAATTTTAATATAGTATTTTGAAATATTTTTTGAGATTATGAACTAAAATTGAAGGTCTACCACATATATTTGCCAAATTACAGTGGTTTATAGACGGCCGCTGTGGTGGTCGAGTGGTCATAGTGACGGCAACGGCGCCACAGTGTGGGTCGGCTGAAGGTGGTTTTCTGTGGTTCCCAACTTCAAGGCGTGAATGCGAGCCGATCTCCTGTTAAAAAGTCTCGCCACAGAGAGCAACAGGCCTACAACATTACAAATATTCAATCATTATACTTCACTCACAATTTGAAGTATAGATGGCAGCACTGAAATATCAGACACAACACTAGCTACACAAACAGACTGTTAGGTGTACTCACTTTGTTTCAGACTCTGCCACGAAAGCTGGGCTGGAAGAGATCTCGGCAACGGGATAAGTCCAGTGGTGTAGCCCCTGGCGTTCATTCATTCAGTGGTTTATAGATGAAGTGTAGTATGAAATTTCCAAAAACTCACACGTCCATGAACAGTTTTGAGTGTACTTATACGCGATATCATAGATGCCTTTAAATTTTAATTCGTAGCCTGCTGTATTACGAGCTGAATGAACTGAATGTATGAACTTTGATATTGGATCTATCCCGTTGCCGAAATCTCTTCTAGCCCATCTTCGTGGCAGAGTCCGAACGCTTTATTTTGAGTCAAAAAAAAAGAAAAAAAAAACCATACAAAATTTTTACAGCACATTTTTCCCCGGACAATTGGATACTGTCGCGATTAACAAATTTTGTGGTGATTACAGACGAGATGGGGTTGTGAATGTCACATGAATTTTGCTTAAAATTTGACATAATTAATTTTTCACAGAAATGACATAGGTAACCAAAAAATTTATTTTTTTTATCGTTTTGGGACACTTTCTATCAAAAAATGTTATTGAAGTTCACACTTGTACCATTTTGAAGAAAAGGGACCAAAAAGATAGTCGGATACTTTAATTGTTGAAATAGGCAAAATGCTGCGGCGGATTTGCCTATCTATTAACATTGTTAAACTAGAATGAATTTCTTCACCATTAATTTTGAATAAACGTCGCTGCAGACTATATTTTGAGCAGGTAAAACAGTTCCCTAATAATAATATTTTTTTGTATTTTTTGGTTGACATTTATTTTTCATATATATATTTTTCATTTTTGTCCAATTTCGTGTGAATAACTCATCCACAAAACAGCAAAATAAGAGTAATTATCACGAAAAAAAACTAATAATTACGGTAAAATATACACTGCCCCCTCCTGAAAAATTACGGTTGCCTTATCTAAGCAAGAATAACTTTTCGATTTTATCCCATTAAAAACATTGTGACTCCTTTTAAACGTGCCAATTGTAGAAGAATTGGCGCGAAGAGAACTTTATGAGAATGACACCGAGTATTCTATTGGCTTTCTCGACCACTACTGAACAATGTTCAGAAAATTTGAGTGACTCGTCAATGAGAATTCCCTAATCGGTGATCCTAGTTGAATTGGGATTAATGTCACCGTTCAACTCCTAAGTGAAATAGAGTTGTTCGAATCAAAACGAGCGATCATGCACTTATCAACACTAAAAGTCATCCTCCATTCATTTTCCCATGCTGATATCATATCCACGTTCGTTAGATGCAACTCCCTATCGTTTGGATTTCCGACTACCCCCATTAGCTTCTTCACGTCATCTGCCTTGATCGAGTTTATCGATAAAAAGTGAAGACAGTATGGAACCAAGGACACTTCTTTGAGAGACTCCACTTTTGACCCCTGTTGACTCAGAAAATTCTCCGTTCACCGTAACCCACTGTTGCCTATCTCGCAACTATGATTCTATTCTTATTATTCAACAAGTTGTCCCTAATCCCAGTCTCATGTAAACGGTTCACCATGTTGGACCCTGTCGAATGGAAATCAAGATAGACACCATCCACGTTTTTGCCTTTTCTCAAAGCCTGAATTACGTAGAACGACAATTGGATCATAGAAGGAAAGGAGATTGGGTACGTATGACTTTCCCTTCCTGAACCTAAGCTGGATTTTCGACAATTCATTTTTCTCGTCCATTTACTTCACCAGTTACCTAGTGGTAATAATTTCCAAAATTTTCGAGAGGGCACTAATGCCATTGGGCGATAATTGGGCATGGTTTCTTCATTACTTTTTTTGAATACCAGTACCACATTGCCGAGCTTCCAATCCTGTGGGACGACGATACCCTCAGCAACACTATTCCAGTAAATCTGTGCAATTGACACCAAAATTTCCTTAGCACATTCCCTAAGCATCCCAGTACAAATATCACCTAGTCCTGTTGGTTTGTTAGTTAATACATGTCGAGCAGTTTTGAACTTTCACATCTTCCACAGGAAAATATTGTTGATAAAATATCACTCCAAAGGCACAGTCGTACTTTGGATATCGTATTCACTACGGTATTAAAACGGATGCGGAAAAGTAATTGATTTTAACCCTTTTATCGAGAGGGGAGGGGTCAAATGTCCAAATGTCTCTTCATGGATCCATTATTGACGTACTTGAAAAATTATTTTGGGTCAGGGTCAGTGCTATCTGTCAACCTATATTCAACTTCTTTACTACTAACTCTTATCATTTTCTTCAACGTCCTTCATTTTTCAAAAATCCAGAATTCAATACAATTTTTAAAATCATTGATGTGGCGGAAAACACCACTAAAAATTTCCGCAATTCTACAGTAAAATCGCCAATTTTAACACTGATTTCCATGGGGATCATCTTTTGCCTGACCCTCAAAGTGATGCTGATGATGATTCTGCCTCATTACTGGGAGGATTGAAAATGTGGCAAACCATTATAAAGACAAACTGTTCTACATATACTGTACTAGCAGCATTAAAGAGTGACAAACCATTGGGAAGGCATATGCGTATCTCAAACGCATTGCTAGGGAACCACGGTAACCAAAGTAAACATTCCGAAAGTGATTGTTGAGGCCCAGAAACCATTGTCGCTCGACAGTTTTTTTTTTGCCCATTTCGTGCATATATCCTGCTCTGACGAACTTACCCGATCTTCAAGTCGGGTCCCATTTGGTATATATGAAAAATTTGGTGACGATCGATCTAAAATTGTACATTTGTATAGAGAACATACACACACACAGAAAATCAATTTCATATATATACTAGCTATAATACCCGGCGTTGCCCGGGATTTCTTCAATGAGGCTTTTTGGATCACGTGATATCTCTCTCTTTCTTTCTTGAGGGACATACGAACCGTGTCCAAGTTGAACCAATATGGTGACTTACTGCGCGAGTCATTAAAGAAACAAATCTAGATTTAAAGAAACGTAGAAATGAATATATATATATTTTTTCTTTTGCAAGGGGTGCCAAGTATTTCGATTCCCCCCCCCCCCCGAAGTTCTAGTTATTCATATGCCTGTTTCTGCATTCAAAACATATTAAAGCTGTGGAATTTTTTTGATGTACTTTATGAGCCCATAATTAATTTAAAAACAATCTAAACTATATATGTGTGTGTGTGAATTTATGCAGTTAGACCAGTGGTTCCCAACCGGGGGTTCCCCAAAGAAAATGGTAATGGCGGCCATTCATCTAAAAAAGAGCAAAATGATTAATTAAACATTAAACATTAAAACATTAAAACATTTTTTTAAAAGTAGGTAGAGGTTTTTACTAATGTTGTCAGTTGTAATATATTTAAATGAAAACACCGGTTCTCGTCCGATCACTGAAGTTAAGCAGCATCGGGCGCGGTTAGTACTTGGGAGGGTGACCACCTGGGAACACCGCGTGCTGTTGGCATCACTTTTTGTGCCCGAGTGGCATGGTGGCAAGATGCTCGTCTACCATCGTGAAGGTTGTTGTCAAGGTCCCGGGTTCGAACCCGAGGGAGGATATTGATAAGATATTTTCCCTAACGAACTCGAGGTAACCACCGATAGACAGTGCCTTCACTTCCAACCCATCTCACTAATGGCAGTAAATTGCACTATAGCAATATGGCCAGAGTTGGTGTTTGGTGAAATAGTTGTAATATATTGACTTCCCTATCAATAAAATCTTCTATGAAAGAGGAATTGCGTCCGCTGGAAGGTTCGTCCTGCCATCGCCCAACCTATAATCGGGATTCAGGAACTATTTCCTCTCGGCTCACTTTTGTTCGGCGTTTTAGATTTGATTGTTGACACATGCCGGGCTGTGCATAAAAGCGAAGAATTAATTCGTGTTGTGTTTAACTTTTGTTGTGGGCGTTTGTATTGAGTCGTGTGTGTGTTATTCCCGCAATTTTCTACAACTTTTCTACCAAGCACCTACTACTCATGTGATTTGCGCTATGGATCAGTGGCTAAAAACTAGGGAGACGAGGGAAAAATCACACCATTGGTGAAAATTTGCTGTCAGATGCATGTTTGCAGAGGAAAGTGCTCTTATAATGAGTTTAATACCTCTCTCAAATAATACGGTGTCACGAAGAATACAGGACATGTCAGACGATGTTGAGAGCACAGTCATAAGTCACGTCAAAGGTTGTAAATTTTTTTTCTATCTAAGTCGACGAAAGTACCGACGTTGCGCAATATTCTGTGCTACTTGTAATTGCTAAGTACTTGAAAGAGAATTTGAAGTAAATCATATCTTTTCATTTGTCACCCATTGAAGGGGTCTTACGACTGTTAAAGACTTATTTGAAGCAATTAATCCTTGAAAAAAGAATTTAATGGTCAAAATGCATTGGGCTCACAACAGATGGAGGAAAATTCCCGGAAGGTTGTTACTCAAGCCGTCGTGGCAGAAGTCGCTCACAAAATGAAATGGACTCGCTACTATATTCACAGACAGATCCCTGCATCGAAACCGTTGTCTCCAAATTTGCGAAACGTTCTTGATGAAGCGGTCAAGGTTGTCAACTTTTTCAAGGTGAATCCTACCAACTACAGGTTGTTTAAATTGTTATGTGAAGACATGAACATCCTTCACAACGCTTTGCTTTTGCACACCGAAGTTAGGTGGTTGTCCCGGGGTAAAGTCCTGACGTGGATGCAAGAGGTACCTTTTTTTAAAGAAGTGTTTGAAACACTTCATGATTTCTTGCCACAAGCTGAGCTAAATTTAACACTCGGCCACTTGGAAGGATTGAAATCTCCGTTTGAAAAATATTTTTCAGAGCCGGAAATGGGTGATCGGTGGATATCTAATCCTTTCAAAGTATTTTGAACCGGCTTTATTGGCGATTCCAGAAAAGGGGAAATTGCTAGACCTCGCATCATATACCACTCTGAAAAACCTCTTCAATGGCGGGATGGTGAACGTAGTCAGTTTTTGGGTTCGTCGCGGTGACGAATACAGTGAACTTTCCAGAAAAGAAATAATGTTTTTGTTGCCGTTTGTTAGCACGGAGCTTGTTGAACGGGCGTTTTCTTCGTATATTTACATAAAAAGTAAATATAGAAGCAAATTGAACGCATCTCCGGATTTGAGTCAAAATTTTGTAATTCAATACAGTCCCAAACATCACATCAATTTCTTTCCCAATCTTTGTGTCAATTTGTTTGCTTACTTGAAAAATGAAAAAAATATACCATTTAATTTAATTCAACATGTACGGTTTTTTCAAGTTTTTCTCGAAAACTGTAATGGGTCAAACAGATTGGAGTGGGGGGGGGGGATCTGAAGGATTCAGGGTTGGGGGTACGCTGAAAGGAACCGAGCCAGCTGGGGGTACGCGGACTGAAAAAGGTTGGGAACCACTGTGCTAGACAATAAGGAGGCATTAATTTTCATATTCGAGGAGATATAAATAAAAAGTTGCAATCAATGTTATTGCATGAATATCCAACTGAAAAGTAGGTCCGACTAATTACTTCATATTTAATCTCCTGGGCTTCGTATATCTCTAAGCGAACTCAATATTTCGAAAATTTAGAATTCAATAAAATTTTTAAAATTATTGATGTGTGGCAGAAAACCCCGCCAAATTTCCTCATTTCTACAGTAAAATTGGCAATTTTAACACTGATTTCTATGAGGATTACCCTTTTCCTGACGCTCAAAGCGATGCTGATGATGATTATGGCGTCTATTCAAAAAGCCTCATCACTGACAGTATTGAAAATGTGGCCAACCATTATAAAGGCATAAACTATTATACATATACATATGCTAACAGGATTAGAGAAGTGACAAACCATTGCAAAGGCATATACACGTCTGAAACGCATTGCTAGGGAACCACGGTAACCAAAGTAAACGTTCCGAAAATGATTGCTGAGACCCAAAAACCATTGTTGCCCGATAGTTTTTTGCCCATTTGGGGCATTTGCCCTGCTCTGACGACATTTTAAAGTAGCCTATCGTTCAAGTCGGGTCCCATTTGGTATACATGCAAAATTTGGTGACGATCGATCTAAAATTGTAGATTTTTATAGAGAACATACACACAGACATACAGAAAATCAATTTTATATATATAAATAGATATACATTTTTTTTTTAAGTGTGCGCTAAGAGAATAAATTTTCTTTAGAATAAAAAGCTTGATTTTTTTGCATGCAATATGGAATTATGTAAGTGTTCCGAAAATAAGTATTTTCACTGTGGTATTTGTTCAAAATAATTTGGTATCATTATTTATTTAAAATTTTTCGTTTCGAATATGAGGGAAATATAATTGTTTTGGGTAAAACCAATCAAGGAAATAACAAATATCATAGAAACTGAAAAAAAAATTGGTTAGGAAAATAAAATTTCTCTTTAAAATGCGGAGAATCGCAAGAGAAAAAATGGTAAGGAAAAAAAAATCGAGTTAAAAATATTTCAAAATTACTGAATGCTACCATTATTTGTTTATAATTTCTCATTATGTGTGGACCTACATTTTTGACGTTGTATATGTGATCAGAAACAGTTTTCAAAAAATACGCATTAGTTTTTGGTTAAATACATTTTTTTCCCGTTAAATTTATGGACTGCTGTGCGCCCTCATATGTCACCATCAATATTGTTAATGTTTTTAATAGAAATCGGTTAGTTGTTGAGTTACGATTCTTTAGGCACTTTTCGATACTCGAACGAGGCCAGTATATCTTGAAAATGTTTCTTTTATTTCATTTGTTTAATTAATTAATTTCGCTAATTCGGTGTATGCTAATTTCACAACATTTCACGGACTCATCAATTAATTGATATGTAAGTAATTACAATTCTCAAATAATCTACTCATGATCGTTTCAGTATTTCATAAAGCTGCTGACCAGAAAGGTCCTCTGATCGAAGGCAATCTGCCGTGGTACGATGTCGGTGACATAATCAGCGTCAATTGTTCTTCTTCCAGGACTACTATTCCTGCACATATCAGATGGTTCGTTAATGGTGTCGAGGTGAATGTGTGGCAGAATCAATTATCTACTTGTTTTTGAAATTTCTATTAGTTAAAGTCGAAAAACTTTTGTCATCAATAATAAAAGACTATTGTTGTGTTTTGCAGCCTAAAAAAGATTACCTACTGAAATACCCGACGAAATATTTCCCAGACGGAACTGAAGTGTCCAAGCTTGGTTTGAGGATGAGAGTTGAAAGCGCACATTTTAAAAGCGATGAAATGCGAATAAAGTGCACATCAACGCTGTATCGAATGTTGACGAGACGAGCCGAAAATATGCTCATCAGGCAAGTATATTCTAATATTTCATGCTTTTTCCGTACATGGAGTGTTCGATTGTAACATATGGGCTTTATAACCTTATCAAATTAAACTATGAATTACGTATAAAATAATACTATCAGGATTGATCACGTGAAAATGTGTCGAAAATCCTCGATGATAAAATACAAAAATCGCAGTTAGAATTAGCTCTCTTGAACCTCATTGGCAGTGTGTGATAAATTTCAAGGTTTTTTTTTTCGCTTTTTGACGTGAATACGTTTTTTAAATCACCTGACGATACTGAGGGCATTCGCAAAAAAGTTGCGCGACGAAATTCTTTAAACGCTCCTATCTCAAGAAATACTTAATGCACGTCAAAAGCAATAGCATCGCCAGACGCACATGGCAAAGGTGTACCCAATAATATCACTCCTGATTCTTAACAAATTTTTTCCGCTATATCTTAATCAGTTCACAACGAAAATGGATGACATTGGTGTCGTTTTTCAGCTATTCCAAAGACAAAGCCGATGACATAATTTCATTATGACAGCAATTAACACGCGATTCAAGGCAAAAAAAAAAGAAAAAAAAAGAAACGTATTCACGCCAGAGAACTTGCAGCCGTGACAAAGCATATACCCCAATTTTCTTTTTTTTTCAATTTATTCTCTCGTTCCATTATTCCTAACTTGGGTTGCTCAATTTAGTCTCTATGACAGTGATCTTCAACGCATGGTCCGCAAGCCAAATGTAGTCCTCCGACCTTTTTTCTGTGGCCCACTGACCATTTTTAGAAAATAGCTACTTTACGTTGAAAACGAATATATTCCAATAAAAAAGCGTTAAAGAGCTCTGGCTACTGAAAATCTGTACTGCTATATTTAGAACTCGGAGATACTTTCCAGATTCAATAGTAAGACTGTGCATTTGATATATTAAAACGACGTCGTAACGAATACGGAGACCCGGAACCAAACCACTTGTTCTTAGCACTATGTTGTTTTCACTTTGGCTACATTCATATCTCGAGAACCTTAATGAAAAATAATTTTAGAATTATTTAAAAAATATTTTCATAATTTATGAAAAATCTACAATTAATTTCAAAAAGTTACAGAATCACTGAAAGAAATAACTGAAGAATTATTGAGAGCAATTTCAGAATTGTAAACAGTGATTTCAGAATGGTTAAAAAGAACAATATTACTACTCATATAACTCATGAAAAATATTAAGAATTTTTTAAACAAATTATTTCATTATTAATGAAAAATTAAAATGAATAAAAAAATAATTTCAGGATTTTCGGACGGATTTCATATTTAACAAAAGAAATAATCAATTAAAAAGAATTATTGAATGGGAATTAATTGATTGAAAAGGATTAAAGGAAATTATTATTTGAAAAGTGAGCATTTTGAAATTTAATGAAATGAATAAATTCAAAGTTAATAAGAGTGTTCAATAAATTTGGGGAACCCTGTTGAAAACCCGGGAATACCACGGTATGACTTGATGGCCTTCAGCCTTCGTGGGAGGATTAATTTGGTCCGCAACGTCTGAAAGGTTGAAGCTCTATGGCATCCAAATTTTTATCGGCATTTGTTTTCATATATATTTTTATCGGCATTTGTTTTCATATATATTTTTATCGGCATTTGTTTTCATATATATTTTTCTCACATATTTTCATATTGTGTTTTTCTTTTCTTCGAGCCACCTTGTACAGAACAACTTGATTGTTGTGCTATCAGAATTTGTACATTGAACGCAGAGATTCTCTGTTGGCTACATGTAGCCCATGAACTTTTCAAGAAAGGTCTTGCGCTCTTTTAGAGCAAGCAATACTTCCACGATACATTTTATCTTTTTCCCCAACTTCGAGACGCGCTTGCGAACTGATTTCCCATTTTAAAAGGTTTCTCTATAGAGAGCAATCAGCCTACAACATTAAAAAAATTCACGCATGACACTAGCGCAGAAAAAGGTTGTTATCTGCTTCCGAGTTTGCATGATAGATGGCAGCATTTGACAAACAACACGTAAAAAGCATTCCATAGAAACAACTTTAAGTTAGGTTCACAACACATACGCGCATTTTTCGATATGCACCCATGCGTTAGAGCGGGTGTCTTTAATCTTCCAGACATTGCGGGCAATTAAACTTTCCGCGAATCCCACGGGCCACCACGTCATACCGGGGTACTCTTGGTTATTAAACAGGGGTTTTCAAATTTATCGAACACTCTTATTTCCTCTGAATTTATTTCTTGCATTAAATTAAAATTTTATTCATATTCAAATAACTTACTTTATTAATGAGTTAATTATTTCTTTGCAATCAGTTATTTTTCTTATTAAATCTAGAATTTGCCCCGACAATTTTTAAATTATTTTTGTATCAATTTTGAATTTTTATTAATTAGGAAATCATTTCTTTCAAAAAATTCTCAATTTTTCATGAGAATTATTATTTTAGCAATTCTGAATATACTTTTGACAGTTCTGAAATTACTCTTCGCAATTCTGAAATTATTTTCAATATATAACATTGAAATTATTTCTATCTCCTGTAATTTTTTATTTCAGTGATTCCGCAACTATTTTTTCATCAATTATGAAATTATTTTTTCAATAACTTTAAAGTTTTTTCATTAAGTTTTTTTTAGAATTTCTGTAAATTCTGTAATTATGTACGTATAACTTTTGGATTCCGAATTTGGCCTCTCGACATGTAATATGTAGCTTATATGAAATCTATAACCTTAAAATCTGTTTTGACTCAGAGTCCCTCGAATTTGTTACGACGGCCTTTTTAATGTATCAAATGTATTTCATAAATCATCAAAAATATATGATACATTTAAAAGTGTGGAAAATATCTCCGTTCTAATTACAACAGTGCAGATTTCAGTGGCCAAAAACTCTCTCATTAACGCTTTTTTTGGAGTTTAATCGTTTTTCCATGTAAAAAATAGCTATTTTCTAAAATTAGTCGGTGGGCCACATCAAAAAGCTCGAAGGGCCACATTTGGCTCGTGGCCATGAGTTGAAGCTCCCTGCATTCGAGATTCTGTACAGGAATATGGACGAGGTGCATGAACGGTTTAGCAGTAGAAGTGTTTTTTTTATCTCAGGGCACGAGTCTAGTTAACATCCGTTCTTGGATGTGGGTATGAGGAATCTGTAAAGGAAAAAGTCACCAGGTGACAAATCTTGTGTATATATCGGTATTATGTTTTGACATTTCTTGGCAGAATTTGCGGAGAGTTCGATTGCTTTATAGTAGTCATTATGGGTGGATATTATTGTGCAAAGAACATCAACTCCACCTCTCGAGATTCAAAAGCGTCTGTCTTTTTATGGCGCGAAGCAGGCGTTGCTATGTCTTGTGGTACATCTACCTGCCTGTTGACAGTAACTCAGATTTTATAGAACTGAATACGAAGTGGTCTTCGAGCATCGAATAATCATCCCATTTTTTTAGAACAGAGCATTTCATATCAATATGAAATGCTCTGGTAAGGTATGCCGAATACCCCAAAGGCTGTGCTTATTGAAGTTTTTCAGTGGCGCTTAGTTCTCAGAGTATTCCTGTTAAACACACCCAGATATTTCTTTATTTGAAAAATTCCGATCTTTAATTCAAATTAACACTACATTATTTCATGCTATTTACTTCATGAGAAAATATCATTCTTACATATACGTTCGTACATTCATGCATGTATATTTACAAGGTCAACCAAAAGTCACCATTTAGGTAACTTTAAAATTAGTGTCACTAGCATTTCATACAGTAAATGTCTAAAATACAGAGATTCGATTAAATAGGTGTAAATTGCATTCTCCAAGTGATCTCCAATTTAATTTCGTCCAGAAAATGAGAACTCTTTCGATTGCAACGTTTCTTTCTAACAGTAATTGATGTTTTAAAATCTAATGTGTTTGAACGTCTTCATGGATATTCGCCCCGAGCTGTGTGCGTGGTTTACTCACGTACACAACTCTTTCAAGATATCCTCCGCAGGATTATCAATTTAGAAGGAGCTTCGCGTCAAAATAATGGATATGATATTTGACCATTCTCGTCGTTCCACTGGCTAATTTTGGGGTTCTTAACCTTTTTTCAGTCGTGGCCCAAAATCAGCTTCGCGATCCATGGGATTGTTTGGTTTCGAAATTGCTGAAGCCAACAACGGAATAAGTTCATTTATAACAGGATCTTAAATGAATTTGTACGACTCATCTACGAAGTCCCGGCGAATCAAATTGATATCGGGACCCATAGCTCAAGAATCCCTGGCTGTAAATAGATTCGTACGACCCTTCTAGAAGACCCTGGGAAAAAAGTGTAGGTAGTGAACCACAGCTTAGCTGTTATAGGATATGAACGACCACATCTCGGAAGCCGTGAAAATCAAATTTCGGTCGTGACCTACAACTTAAGAATCTCTGGCTGTTAGTAGATTTGTATGAGCTATCTCGGATGCCCGTGCCAATTAGGTTTGTGTATTCACACATGGCTCAAGAATCCCTGGGTTAATTAGATGAGGACTTGCATTTTATAGCCAATTCGCAACTAAACATCGTTTGATACCGTAGGAAAATTACTTATCGATCTGAGCTACGGCAATGGACCTACTATTTCTTATATATATTTCACTATTTTCAATGGTTTCTAAGTGGAATTCCTTATGATCAATTTCTCACGACTTAGTTACGGCATTTTCTTCCAATAAAAGAAACTGAAATAAAATAAATTATACGAGAAATTAAACTGTTACTTTTGGCCCACCCTGTGTGAATGTGATATTGAAATGTACATGTCTGATCTGATTTATTGGTATTTATTTGAAATTCCACAGCTCAGCCGACAGTCGAAGGCTCTCAATTTCGTTCTCGAGGCACATGGAGAATGCGCCAGGCATATGGAAGTACACTGCAGCCATCTTGATCATACTCGCCAAAGATGCTGCACTAAAGAGATTTGTAATGAATTGAACAACTGAAGGGGGAAAAAACAAAACAAAAACAAACGTTGTTTCAAATCTCTTGTTGAAACATCGTGCATGTTAAAAGTCAGTGAGTGAGCTGCACTGAAGCCTCCGAGATTACATCATGAGAGTCCGCCAGCAGCAGCATCCATGGAACTGTGGCTGCTGAAATGCGAGAAAGTGTTTGTGTAGTGAACTGCCCACACTAAAGACTGCACACAGCTGCGGTTTTGTTAATGAAAACCTGATGAGACCTTACCATACCAGCCATTCGACATTTCGACTCTGTGATAAAGGAACTACATTGTATGACTACAAGCACATAATAATATATTCTTTAATGACTTGATGAACTACAGATTTCCCGACCCCCCCCCCCCCCCAAATCATGATCCACCTTTTCTGCCTTTTTGATGAGATTTCGAGGTTGTTGTAATTTTTTGGGACCATATTACCTATGTCTGTCTCTTCGAGCACCATTAAAAAACAAATAATAATAACAATATCAATTGCCAAAGCTATCACAGATTTATATCACTCTATTATGTATTGCATTCGAGCGAATGCTGTAGTGAGCTTGCTGATGATGACGATGACTCGATCATGGAAATTACATCCCTTTTTTTATTACAAATATTTACGTGTTGTTTATTGTGTGAACTGTCATTTTAATTCACGTATCTCAATATAGCAGGAAAAAAAATAACGAAAGGGTGTATCATCGACCGGATCGTAAGTTTAAATGTGAATGTCTTTAACACCTCATTACATTTCAACACGGCTACAACACAGGTAGCCAAACCTGGAAAGAAGGCTGTCGTTAACATTGCATTTGTTTGAACCAGGGTTGACAGGTATTTGACTCGTCGCAGTTTTTGACGGTTTAAACTGTTACGTCAAAAAATCAAATATTGCTTTTAAATATAAAAATTCCCATTGGAAATACACACGTTAATTGTATGTACTGTTTAAGAGTGACTGTGTTATATAAAGACTAAATACCTAATGTAGTTGTAAAATAATTTTCTACTCTCCCTACAGAATTGTTTTAGACAAAATATTGTTTTTTTAAAATAAAATATACATTTTGAATAACGCATGGCATAAACGCTGAAGAAAAAAATATGGAATGATTCGATATTCTTTAATTCAAGAGATGATTCTTGACCTTTCAAAATTTATTTAAGTGCTTATTCATTTATTTTGTGTTCATTGATATACTTAAAACGATACCCCTTTTGTGCATAACATTAGAATATATCTAGCGATAAAAATACTAAATTTTAGGACTAAAATGAAGTTTAATTTGGCACTGTTGGCTTGTTGTTGATATTTAAAACTTGAGAAACTCTTGTATCTTATTCTTAATGCAAAATTGAGACTAACTAAGTTTGACTATGATATGGTATATTTATTAACATTTATATAATGCGATGGTTTTCTAATTGAAGCTGTATCTAAACGTGCAAAACAATGTCCTTCATTATCAAGTTCTGGCAGCTCTGCTTTGATTGAAAATGTTTTTTAAAACTCTATTTTTGATTTATACAACCTGCGGTAAGAAATTTTTAGTTGAGACTAAATGAGTTTAATTTGTGTATTAACAGATGTGCTGCACGAGAATTAATTTTGGGCAGATTAGGAAATTTAAAATGTCAAAATAGATATTTTTTTCTGAGTAATTATAATTCAAAATATAAAACATTTTAATCTATAAAAAAGTAACTGTTTTGTTATTTAACATATTTATCAGGTTTAAAAAACAATTGACAACATTGACAAAAAGGTTTTGACTGTTTTAATACAGAATTGGTTTCTGAAGATTCTACACTCTTTTTATGTCGAAAAACTATAATTATAATTAACATTTATTAAATTTATTATATTTTATAAAAATAATATACAAAAACGTACAAAATATCAATATTTATTAATATTTTGTTTTAATTATTGTAATAAATTAATGTTTAAAAATAAAACACTGTGTAATATGCAAAACAGTAAGTTTTTCATCATGTGATATACCTATTGTGTTCAAAACATTATCCAAAAGCATTCATTTAGGTTTTTGACAATATTTGATGGTTTAAACCGTTTTTTGACAGTTTAAACCAGTTTTGTGACGCTTACCATGTAAAAACCACGTTTGTCTGAGGCCAACATATACACTGCTGGCCACCGTAAATGCAACACCCTGAAGGAAGCATGCAAATAATATGAAATTTACAACATGCATTAGCGGAGGTGAGATATGCAAATGATTAGAATTTCAGCGCAGACGCACATCACGCGCGCCTGTGGCGCCACTTCAAAGCGCTATTTAAGGCTTGAAGATTTCGACGATTTGAAGTACGGCAATTGTGTTTTTCTTGTGGTTTTTTCAAAAAAACGATCAATTATGCCTCGTAGAAAACAGCGATCATCTTTTGATCAAGTATCCGAGTTTGACAGAGGAAGGATAGTGGCCTACCGAGATTGTGGATTATCTTTCAGGGAAATCGGTAGTCGTGTTGGACGAAACCAAACAACTGTAATGCGGATATGTGATCGTTGGATGCAGGAGGGTACGACGGACCGACGTGTTCGATCGCATCCACCTCAGTGCACCACTTCACGTGATGACAGGCGTATTGTGCGTATGCCAGTGACGGATCGCTCAGCCACATCACGAACCATAGCACAGCACATTCAGTCTGTACCGCATCATCCAGTGTCTACGCGTACCATTCGACGCCGTTTACAGCAGAGTGGTCTGTCCGCAAGACGTCCATTGCTTCGCCTACCCTTGACGCAGAACCACAGACGTCTCCGTCGCCAATGGTGCGATGAAAGAAGGATGTGGACGGCACAAAGGAATGAAATTGTCTTTACTGACGAGTCACACTTCTGTCTGCAACACCACGATGGTCGGATTCGAGTCTGGAGACACCGTGGAGAGAGGATGCTGAACAGCTGCGTTATGCACCGCCACACTGGTCCTGCACCGGGTATCATGGTATGGGGCGGTATTGGATATCACTCTCGCACTCCTCTAGTACGCATTGCCGGTACTTTAAAAAGCCAGCGCTACATCTCCGAGGTGTTGGAGCCAGTTGTCCTTCCTTACCTTCAGGGCTTGCCCACAGCCATATTTCAACAGGATAATGCGCGACCACACGTGGCACGCATTGTCCAAAGGTTCTTCGTCAATCGCCAGATTGAATTGCTTCCCTGGCCAGCTCGCTCTCCGGATCTTTCGCCGATAGAAAACACGTGGTCCATGGTTGCTCAACGATTGGCCCAGATTACATCCCCAGCTGCCACACCAGATCAACTTTGGCAACGCGTGGAAGCTGCTTGGTCTGCTGTACCCCAAGAACACATCCAAAGTCTCTTTGAATCAATGCCGAGGCGTGTGGCAGCGGTGATCTCCATCAATGGCGGCTACTCTGGCTACTGATTTTGGCAGGAACTACACTTCACAGAACTCTATAAATTTAATCATTTGATGCTTGGTCAACATGTTATCTACAAAATAAATATTGTTGCGATATCTCTTGTCTTTCTTGGTAATGCAATTTGAGTGGCCAGCAGTGTAATTCGAATTTTAGGAATTTCCCTTGAGGTTCCTATTCAATTCAATGTTTAAATTAACTGCTTAATTCGAATTAGTTTCTTTGGGTAATTCGAAGTTTGATTCAGATATATCACGTGCGAATTGTGTCTTTTGTCTCAGAATTCCTGGATAACTTTCAGTCATCTCTTTGTTTACTCCGTGTTTGACTGATTTTTTCCAGAATATAACACGTAGATAGTTGATAAGGTTTTCGCGGCCATCATTTGATAAAAATTGTTTTTTCGAGTTCGAAGACCGTCGTCCGTTTGAGTTGGTTCTCAACGTTTCCCCAACACTAGTGGTTGGCATCATCAGGAGAATTGATAAACTGGATCAAAGTCTAAAGTAGGGACACGTAGACTAAAGTAAAAAGTTACAATCAGTAAAATCTGAACATTTTGCTGTGGGTAAGAAAAAAGTAAGGCTTTCGTTTACAGTTCCACACTGTTTTTGTCGTCCCGGTGCAGCTGGTGTTTTCAACCGGATCTTGGATGACTTCATTATCACCCGCCAATGGCAAATGCAAATACTGTACTCAGAAAATACCAAAGCTCGTGTGTGTGGTAATCTTCAGAAGCTGGAATGCTGAAATTCCAGAGTTTTATCTGATAAAATATGCATGTGATTCATGTCTGTCTACATTCATTCCAGCTTCTGAGGATTATCGCTCACGTTAGCTTTCGTATTTTCCGAGTACAGCATTTGCATCTGTCATTGGCGGGTGATAATGAAGTCATCCAGGATCCGGGGAAAAACACTAGCTGCACCGGTAATTGTGGATGCGATCACATTAGTGAAGAAGTTAAGAATATAAAGCCACACTTTAAAACGTCTCTTCAGATTGTTCAGCTGCCTCGTTAGGCAGTTTGCTTGTTGTGTGTGGCATTTGTGTTTGTATTTGTTTAGAAAATGAAAACGAATCTAAAAAATAAACGGAGGTGCCTATTACAAAAATTTGAGAGGCTCCGTACATGTTCACAAAAATAGAGTTGTTCAAACTCGAAAATCACATTTTTCATTTTCTAAATCAACCTGAAGATTTTGTGCAAAGTTTAAGAGCATCCAAAAGAAAACATAAAAATTACAAACTTACATTTCAACTAAAATACTTGTAGTTTTCGTGGTCGTTTTATAAAAAAGTAAGTAGCAACGATGGGGAAACTGGCATAGCAAGTGATAACATTGTTAATAATAATGAGTTCTAATTTTTTGTGAAAACAGCTTCTTTTCCTTCATTGATGAATTGGATAATTCGAACTTTTTTGTCCCGTTGAGCGTCGAGTTAAGCAAGTTCGACTTAATGCAGGGAAAAAGGTGACTGACGAGAGGGACAGAAGGAAAACATCTGATCCAAGTAGCTTTCCATTTCCTAAATGCTCACTAACACGGTTTCTGAGATATATTGCTGGTATTACATCGTCCAAATTCGTACGTGAAGTGGTTAAAAGATGCTTCCACGTCAGGTTATAACAAATATTTTCATTTTAACAGTTTAATATATTTTAAAATAATTTTAAACCATTATGAGAACGAAAATAAATTGTTATTCCGATGAAAATGTTTGCATTAGACGATTGAATTTCAATTTTAACACAAAAATTATACAATCGATTAGAAAATTAGAAAATAAATAAATAAAACACATTTCAACTAAAATTTCTCTCTAATTTTAATTACATATTTTAATTTCATTATACATTTTTCTGTCTGAATTTTAAAATCAATCAGATTACTAATTTATAATCATACAAACAGTGTAATTCATCAATTTCTTACTGCAATTGAAATGATGGGGGGGGGGGGGGCAAAACAAACAGTAAAATTGATCCGTCTCACACATATATGTATTCAATATTGAAACATATATTTCAATATTGAATGTAACTGTAATGTTGAACATGTTTTAACGATATTTGATAATTACACCTATTTACTTTATATTCAAATATGAATATAAAGTAAATAGGTGAAATAATATAGTATTATAAGGGGACGTCGAGTCGGAGGTGCGTCTCTTTTCCGTGAGGTGGCGGAATATCCCCAATCACTTGATATTGGAGGGGTGTCCAATTAAAGCACGAAACTGCGGAACTTAAAGAAGAAGGCTTTATTTCGAAGCACACTCAAAACAGACAACCGTACAGAACGGAAGCCACATTCCAACTCACGTTCTCTTCTCTTCGAAGATAGATTTTCTCTTCTCAACTTCTTTTAACAACGTATAAACAAACAAAACGCATTAGGTGCTGTAAGGCCACAGAGAGTTAGTAAAAATATCCATACTGGAAAAATAGATTTGTTACAATCTCCCCCTCTGGCTCCGACGACGTCTCGGCGAGGAGCCAGTAACAGCCATCTTTCCTTTGGGAGTAGCTCCTGACGAACAGAACGGGAAGCTCCGGGCAACTGCTGACACTCTTGTGTCAGGTCGAAGTTCAGTTTTCGAGTCACACCGGTTCTGGGGACGTCGACTAGGGTTCGGATGCACTTTTGAAGAACGCCGCTCTCTTGGGGTCCGGGTAACCACGGTTGTGGTCTCAGCATCTCGTAATGGAGTCAACTCCCCTTCGAATCGGTACTGCGTTAAGGGATTCAAGACGAGTTTTTGTTTCCTCCCGTTTAGGAAATCTTCAGCTTCCTGAGTAGATTCAACGTTTTCAATGATCTTATCCAAAACATCATTCCCACTTTGGGACTCGCGGAGAGTCCGTGAACTCTTCTCCACTACAATGAAGTTCAACAGCTCACACTGCTTGGCTCCTTTACCAATTGGGCTGGATAGCTTATCAGCGTGGCTGCCTGGACAGTAACGGGCAATATGACCACGATTTTTACACTGGTAGCACACTATCGGATCCCAACATCTTCGGGAAACGTGTCCACGTCGACCGCAGTTATAGCAAGCGTTCCTTCCTCGCGAGGTCGAGCGAGAATTTGAAACACGACATTTTTCATAACCTTCTCCAGGGCCACCTTTACAGCGGTATACCCTGTCATCACCACTCTTTTTGATCTGGTGCTTGAGAAAAGGTCTTCCTCCCCCTAACTTGGAGCATCTATGGGATTCTTCTGAGAAGGAATAAAGTTCTCGCTTCTCGATGAAAGGTATCGGGCCTCCCCCTGGCTTGAAGCATCGCTTGAACTCCGGCTGGAATGAATCAAGTTCTCGTTGCTGAGAAGTAAGGTGGGTACCTTTATCTTCACGAAGTCGACACGATTGTGACTCAGCAGGTAGTGCCAGGAGGGCACTGCTTTCAGATGGGCCTTCGACGAACGGATGTCGCTTCTCAGGAGCTTCAGAGAAGTACCACTTTCCTTGCTGAACATCCAGGACGATACCAGCATCACTGAGAAAGTCGGTACCGAGAAGGGTTCGGTTTTCTCTGGCCTGTGGTAGCACCATCATCTCGGTGGGAATCACTTTACCTTGGACGTTAATGTCCACAGTCGTAGTTAGGACTTCGGCTCTACGAGCATATCCATCGGCTAGTCTCATAACGATAGTCTTGCGGGAAAAGGGCAAACCATGTTCTTGTAGGAGATGATATAGCTTCTCCCCTGCCACCGAATGTGTGGCACCCGTGTCAGCACACACGGCTCCACGCTTATGACAGATCATGACTTCGATAGCATTTCTTTGACGTCTCTCAGTTGAGAAACTGTAAAAGTCCAAGTCGTCGACACTGACTTCTGGGGTGTTCGTGGCAGGATTGCACGTTCGACATCGGGACTTGACGACACCAGGTTCTCCGCACCCGTAACATCTTAGGATATGACTGCTACTGCCATCTTTCGATTCCGTATTAGGATGGGATGATAAACTGTGTAAGTCCAAAGCGTTGACACTGGGTCCTGGTCTATCCGTTGGAGGATTACACGTTCGGCATCGGGACTTGGTAACACCAGGTTCCCCACAACCATAACATCTTAAGACAGGATGACGTCCTGCATCTTCCGATTCCGGATTCGCACGTTGATTAGAATGAAAGTCTCTTTGTCGCACTGGGGACCTAGGGGGTTCATGTTGCTTTGACTGCAACCTCTTCCTCTCATATTGCATCTCGCTCTTTTTGTTTCGAAGGTTATCATAAGCATCAAGCTTCTCCACGATTTCATCAGGGGTAGTCCACTCACTCCAAACATCCAGAAAATGTTCTTTAACTTCAGGTGGGATCCTCTTCTTCATCTGATCCGAAATCATCAGATCTTTCAGCTCGTCAAAGTTGCTAATGTTCAGTTCGGACAGCCAGCCTTCGAAATAACTTTGGATCTCAAAGTGATAGTCTTTCCAGGTACTTCCAGGTGCTTTTCTGTGAGTAGAAAAGAGCTCCCGGAACCTTTCCGCACTCAGCTTGAAACGGCGTAAGAGAACCTCCCGAATGTGGTCGTAATCATGAGCCTTATCTTCAGGTTCTCGAGCAATGAGTTTTGCAACTTCATTCGGCAAAACTCCCAGCAGATATGCAACCCAGTTCACCTTCTCCACTTTCAAGAATTTTAGCTGTCTTTCAAACAACTTTAGGAATAGCGACATATCATCTTCACTCGGATTGAAATTCGGGATCAACCTCTTCACGTCGAACTTGGGCTGATCGATGAGAGCGACGGATGGCTCTTCTGCCGGTTGCGAGAGTCGTTGAAACTCAAGCTGCAACCGCATCTTTTCAAGTTCAAACGAACGTTCTCGTTCCTTTTCTTCGGCGATCCTAGATTGTTCCTTTTCTTCGTCGATTCTAGCTCTTTCCTCAGCTATTCTAGCTCGTTCTTCTTCTCTTTCCTCAGCTATTCTAGCTCGTTCTTCTTCTCTTTCCTCAGCTATTCTAGCTCGTTCTTCTTCTCCCTCTCTTTCTCCGATAATAGTAGCCAGCAGCGATTTCACGAATTCTTCCTCATAACCGGAGGACTTTGTTATTATGTGCTTGAGATCTACTACACGCGAATCATTCGGAACTTCCTCTCCTAATTCTAGAGCGAGTAGGATCAAATCACGTTTCTTACCTTTGGCCAAGTACGCCATTTCGATTTTAGGAGCTATAAGGAACCTCACAGTTGATTTCGAATGTCCGTTTCGTACTGCCTTGAGTTCGAGCCACGACGTTGGGCGCCAGTTTTATAAGGGGACGTCGAGTCGGAGGTGCGTCTCTTTTCCGTGAGGTGGCGGAATATCCCCAATCACTTGATATTGGAGGGGTGTCCAATTAAAGCACGAAACTGCGGAACTTAAAGAAGAAGGCTTTATTTCGAAGCACACTCAAAACAGACAACCGTACAGAACGGAAGCCACATTCCAACTCACGTTCTCTTCTCTTCGAAGATAGATTTTCTCTTCTCAACTTCTTTTAACAACGTATAAACAAACAAAACGCATTAGGTGCTGTAAGGCCACAGAGAGTTAGTAAAAATATCCATACTGGAAAAATAGATTTGTTACAGTATTATAATAAATGCAAGTTTTTTTTCCCCTTCGACCGTTACGCATATTCAAAGAAAATCGGGCACACGATTTTACCAAAATCCTTTGAAAAACGGCAGGGCCTCTTGAGGTAAGACGATGCCTTCCCCCAGTTGTCAACAGTAGGGTGCCGGATTTTCACTGATAGGATTCCTCCCACCGCAACAATAAGGCCAGAGGTATGAATAGGTCTTTTGTAAGTTGACGATAATAGCCTTACTGAGTGTAAAAAGTCTATGAAATTGAGGGAATAAGTTTTCCGTCAGTGAAAATTCTTCTTTCCATCTGTTTCTTTGACTTCACACAAAATGATTCCCATTTATAGTGATTATAAAAATTACAGCAATATCAAAATCTGCTATACTTTGATATTCACATACATTCGATTAAAAATAATTAAATGACGTATCACTATGGATACATCTGATACGAATTCGTATACAAAAATGTATAAACAATAGCTATAATTTTCCGTAATAGAGAGGTGTCACATTTAAATTTTACAGTCAATTTTTACATCCAATAAGCGGCCAATTCTAGGTCTCACGGCCTATTTGACAATTTTTTTAAGTGCTATAGCTTCGATGATTCTAATGAACTTTTATGAAAATTTTTACACCCCAGAATATGGATTAGTGTCCAACCTTGGGGTCCCTTATGATTCTCATCATTTTTTTTCATGCCATAAATTCACTTTGAAAGGGGCCCCGAGCGCAGGGCATGCTGTCTTAAACCACGAGCCCAACCAGTCACGGCCCAGAGGCCTGGAGTGCAGACGGGAGGGGGCAAAAATAAAATCAGGTTAAAGTTTTCGAAAGTAAACACGTAGAGGGCCCACGATGCCCTTAAGGCGATCGTGCCTAGGGCCCTGCTTCAGGATGGGGGGGGGGGGATCATTCAGAAGTCAAGTTGATTCTACATAATTGAGTATTATTCAATTTTTCTATCTTCTATCTCAGTAGGCTGATACGAAGCTTTTGTGTGTCGGTTGCGGTGTTTATACGAAAACTTTTTTTTCTTTCTGGTTATTTTTCTAGAGAATTGAATATTTACAAGAAATTACAATACATTTTACTGAAGTTTAAATCAAGATTATAATATGTAGTAAATGATTCTTTTTACCCATTCGAATCATTATTTTCGATAATGAAATGAAACATATATATATTTTTCATTTGTATGGAAAAATTCAAATTCATAAACAGAAACAAAAAAATCAATATTATATATGATATGCAAAGGCCTTTGTGGCAGTGCTCCTCAAAGTGTGCGTCGCGACAAGATGGAAGTATCGATCAATATCACCCTATTAATGCTTCGAAGTGATTCTGTTATGAATGCACATTACCTACTAAAATATCCCGGGGAGCCACCGATGAACCATGAGTGGGGCAAGGGAATTGCGAGTGACAAAAAAATGTCCATCACTAATTTAGTTGATACAGTACTTTGATTTTTGAAGAACCACCTCAAAGTGCGTAAATAAGCACACAAATCAATATCTTGAGCTTGCCACTATGCCGCTGTGAGTCACGATGAACCTTCGGAGAATGCTATATGAGTACGCATCCATTGTTTGTGTGTGTGGGATTGGGGGCGGGGGTTCGTGCCCACGAGAGGTAGTCATCTCGCTTATCTGCCCTGACAACGAATTGTTCGTCCAGGCATACATTCGTTAGGGGTCTAGGTCAATTCGTCGTGCTACAAACTCGTCGCGGTGCAAATTTGTCGCAGACTCATTTCGTCGCGGTACAAATTTGTCGCAGAGTCAGTTCGTCGCGGTACAAATTTGTCGCAGAATCATTTCGTCGCGGTACGAATTTGTCGCAGAATCAGTTCGTCGCGGTACAAATTTGTCGCAGAGTCAGTACGCCGATCAAATAAATTTCCAAAATTCAGTTTTCATGGTATTCATGCCACACTTCCCGCTTTCTGGTAGGATCTCCATTTCTCGCTGCGAGGGGCGTTGGGCGAACACACCAAGATGATAAATTACGATAAAACATATTTTCAAAATTCAATTTTCACGGTATAAGCCACACTCCCGCTTTCTGGCGGGATCTACATTTCTCGCAGCGAGGGGTGTTGCGGGAACACACCAAGATGATAAATTAGGATCAATGCCCATCCCAAAGCACAATTTGCCTAAGGGGTCATTCAAGTATTACGTCAGGATCGGAGTTTCGGATTTGTTGACTTTTGATGGCGGGGGGGGGGGGGGGTTTGAAGGTCGCTTACGTCATCAACCACCCCTTTTTGAAGATATGAAATATTCTAAGCTGCTGGTGAAATTTTGCTGACAGGGGAGGGGATGGGGGTCAGTGTTTTGCTGATTTTTGCTGACAAGAGGGAGGGTCAAAAATGGCTGAAAATCTGCTTACGTAATACTTGAATGGCCCTAATTCACTATTGAATATGTATCTGCCATGTAGAGAATACATCTTTGAGGAATTTTTTACCGACAATGTATCTAAGGCCAGCATTACACTATGGAAGTGTTCTAAAAGTCCTTTTATAAAACTTGAAAAATTCAACCAATAAGATTATCGGTTGCATTTGCTCGAATGTAACCTATGAACTTTATTGGTTGGATTTTTTGAGTTTTTAACTTGAGCAACTTATCCGGTGCAAATTAAATTTTGAAATTGTATGCGATCGCAATTTATCATCTCGGTGTGGGCCCCAACTCCCCTCGCTACGAGTAATGGAAATCTCGAGAGAAAGCGACAAGTGTGGCTTACCCGGTGAATATGAAATATTAATTAAATTAAATTATTAATTATTTCAGGTTCTTGTGGAGATACTGTAGTGGTTAATGTTGGTGGGAGTCTCGATTCCACATGGGACAGATACAAGTTTACACTTAAAGAGAGCCTCCGCTGTACTGTAATTTCGTAGCCGGTCAATTTGTCGCACTCAACTTGTCGCGGTCAACTCGTCGCGCCTCAATTTGTCGCGGTACAAATTCGTCGCAGTGCCAATTCGTCGCGGTACAAGTTTGTCGCAGTGCCAATTCGTCGCGGTACAAGTTTGTCGCAGTATCAATTCGTCGCGGTATAAATTTGTCGCAGCTCCAATTCGTCGCGATACAAATTTGTCGCAGTGTCAATTCGTCGCGGTACAAATTTGTCGCAGCTCCAATTCGTCGCGATACAAATTCGTCGTGTGTGTTTAAAAGTTTTTTCCCCCATAATTCATGTTCCGAAATTATAAAAACTTTTAATGCAATTCAAAATGAATTAGACTACTATTAATTTTCTTTGAGTTTTTTGTTGTATCTTAAAGAGAGATACAAGTTATACGGATGACAAAAAATAATGTAGTACTTTTTAAAATTAAATTGCTTGAATTCAATTTAAATTGCAATAAATTGAAATCTTCTACGTATCTTTAAAACAAAAGAAAAAAATTATGGTAGTTCAAAATACCATCACGTATTATTCTATAAATCATCATCGGGTTTTTACTGCGATATTCACGTATATAAGTGTAAATAAAATGATACTCTCAAAGCACTGAAAATAAATAAAGGTTTAGATATTGTGGAGTGTTTATATGTACGATACGAATTGTTTTTAAAATTAAAATTATCCTAATAAATGCAGGCTATAATCAGAGGCGGATTTATAGTTTTCCCACCTGTGGGCTATTCAAACCTTGACTTCCTTCTTCCTTTCTAATTCATGTTCTTGATCACCAATTACTTAATTTTGGTCACACCCTTTCACTTGAACTTGTCATCTTGGGATAAAGCCCGCATACCCCCTCCCCACCTAGGAAATATACCTCTGAATATAATAATCTTACATTGTCTGTTAATGTTAATTCACTTGTATTGTAAGAAGAAATTTTTACTAATCGTTGACTGGAGCCGTAGACCAAGCACACCAGCCTTGTATCAAAAGCTTAGACGCTAATGAAAACTATGTGAAAATATTCAAACAAGCCAGCCAAAGATATGCGACTGATTATAAACATAAGATTAATGGTTATATTGTATCTATGCGACTGACCCATAGTCATCTTTCTTATTGGTGATTACATTGCCTTTGTCGGTGCTCATCCTGTGGGCATTATGAAAACTTCATCGAATCGTCATTCATAAGCACTGTACATTTCCATCCATGATCTGCGACCAACTCCCTTCGCTGTGAGAAATCCCAACAAAAGCGGGAAATGCGGCTTATACGGTGAAAATTAAATATTAATTTAATTGAATTATTAATTAATTAAATATTTCAGGTTCTTATGGAGATACTGTAATGGGGCAGATAGAAATTTGCCGTTAAAGATAGGCTCACTGTAATTTGGGGAATATCATACAAACCGAAATTTTTCCACATGATATTGAAATTTTATCACAGCAAAAATCAATTATTTAACATTTCAAATTTTTATAACCGAATTTTCAAATATAATTAAACTTTTATATGCCGTTAAATTTTTAAATGTAATTGATATTGTAATTTTAATTTCGAGTGTCATGTACATGAAGTTACATACAATGGGCCAATTAAAAGTCTGATTTCATTCTTTTTACTCGAGAGTTGTTACTTTAGAGTTGAAAAAAAATCAAAAATCGATTGACATTTGCAGTGGTGTCAGAGACAGACATGCTGTTGGTGCCCAGGGTACTTTATGGAATGGGTATGAGCACCCAGAGAAATGATTCAGAAATCAAAATTTCCTACTTCAAGATCAAGACAAGAACCCACAAGTTCCAAACACTTCCGGCATGCTTGGCCAGTCAAAGGTGCCGACATGAAGGAAACATTGAGGAGCTGGGGAGGGGGGCGGCTGAAAATCGCCATTCATTCCGTTTATAAGGGACTCAAATCCCGAAAAAAAGTGGGAAATGCGGCCTATACGGTGGAAATTAAAATTTAAAAATTTATTTGATCTCAATTTTTTATTTGGGTGAGCTGTTTAACATCCCTCACTGCGAGAAATGGAAATCCCGACAGAGATGCGACTTATATGGTAAAAATTAAATTTTAAAAATTTAATGACTTCAATGAATACTTTCTTTCATTTGTTAAAAATTAAAACAGATGGGCAGGGGAAACATTTCCAATAAATGAGAAAAAAAATTAGTTCCATTTTTTACGCCTAAAGCACCTACCCTATTTATAAGATCACAACAAACATATGAATTTTAAAGCAATTCAAATTTGTCGCGATGAAATGAGCTTGCGACAAATTTGTACTGCGACGAAATAAGCCTGCGACAAATTTGTACCGCGACGAAATGAGCCTGCGACAAATTTGTACCGTGACGAAATAAGCCTGCGACAAATTTGTACCGCGACGAAATGAGCCTGCGACAAATTTGTACCGCGACGAGTTTGTAGCACGACGAATTGACGCTGCGACAAATTGACTGCGACGAATTGTCCCGCGACAAGTTGAGCGCGACGAATTGACCTAGACCCCTGTAATTTGGGGAATATCATAAACACCGACATTTTTTTACAGAATTTAAAAATTTTATCATAGAAAAACTGATTTTTTTAACATTTACAATAATTGAATAATAAAACATTAATATCAATTGCAATTTTAATTTCAATTTAATTTCGATGATTTTTTTCGAAATGACAAAAAAAAAAAAAATTTAGTAAACTGTGTGCATTTCTTGATGGAAAAAAACTTTTCTTCATGTTTATTTTTTCACGTATGAGACAAAAAACCTACATACAGATCGCGTGACGAGTTGACTCTGCGATAAATTGACGTCCGGACGAATTGGTTACACGACAAATTGGCACTGCGACGAATTTGTACCGCGATGAATTGGCTCTGCGACGAATTTGTACCGCGACGAATTGGCTCTGCGACGAATTTGTACCGCGACGAATTGGCTCTGCGACGAATTTGTACCGCGACAAATTTGTATCGCGCGAATTGGCTCTGCGACGAATTCGTACCGCGACGAATTGGCACTGCGACAAATTGATGCGCGACGAGTTGAGCGCGACAAGTTGAGTGCGACAAGTTGACCGGCTACGCATTCGTTAGCCATCGAAAAAAAATTGTGACTCGGTGAAAACGTTCTAGAAGAAAGACACACAAAACACATCTTGATGTATGGGAGCCAACTGAATTAATATTCAATGAATAGAAAGGATTTGGTGGAAAATGAATCAATGAAACGAATCTGATGCCTCCATGCATATTACCGAAATTAACAAAGAAAACCAATATACGTTTCCACCTGTGGAGCAAAATATCTTTAGTACAGAACAATGCTGGGATTACCATTTACCCATTTTTGGTACAAAGTTTAGATACGTGAAGAATTCACGCTAAAAGGCGTGTATCGATCGTCTTGAAAAAAAAAAAAAAAACAGTGTCGGATTATCTTTGCCATTGTCAAAAGTTACCTGTTATCAGGACTCAAGAATCAAGAGCTCATTCAACACTCCCAAAGAAGAGGGTGGGTTGGTTATTTTGGGAGTGTTGGTTCAATACGGATGAAAGTATTTAGGGGAAGGGGGGACGCGAGCATAGAAATGAGTACGTATTGGTGAATAGTTTGAAAAAAAAGAGGGGGAAGATATTTCTTTTCTTATCAAAAGTACGTTCGTAAATGAGGACAATACATGTCTATTAGTGAGAATATACAAATACAACACCACAACAGGCAAAATGCCCAGCGAGGTGGCTGAGAAAAAGATGCCCATAACAAATATGGATGTCATCTATTTCAAAAATAAAGCAACCCAATTAAAAATGCATCGTCTCGTTTTTCTCAGTTCGATTTTATACTGTGTTTGCTAAAAGAAAACAAAAATGGGAGATATAATATATGGCCCGACCAAAAATGAATAAGAAAATAATTTTTTGGACGAACAAAAATTAAATGAAAGAAATAATTTGCCGTTCTGTTGACGGGTAAAATAGGAATATAAACCAATACAGGGGTAGTAGTATACTCTGTACTGTATTTAAAATTAAATTGAAAATCAAATCGAAAATTACGTATCGACTATATGAATTGGGCAAAATGTTCCATGGATGTTCAAGATCAATTGTGAATATCGATCTCAACGATTTCCTGTTCCTGACATCAGCACATCAAGCATTGGCCAGGGATTTCCAGCCACTTTGCGAAATAGCCGGTCTAAGCCCGAATCATTTCTGAAATTCAGACGGATTTTGGCCAAAACTCTTGGCCCATTCGCGAAGTGGCCGGCCCCGTCTCAAATCGGTCGTGATTCGGGATTTGGAAGTAACATGTATATAGGTGTACTGCTTGTAGATCCTTTTTCTAAAAATCAACTGCATATATTAAAACTTTCAATTTTTTTCTCCATCTCTCGGTCATTTTACATGTATACATTATTTTATATGGTAATTTTTTTTAAATACCAAAGAAAGTTATTTTTTACTCTCTCTCTCTCTAAGGGGCCGTTCAAGTATTACGTAAGCACATTTTTAGCCATTTTTGACCCCCTACCCCCCTTGTCAGCAAAAGTAAGCAAAACGCTGACACCCCCCCCCCCCTTTGTCAGCAAAATTTTGTCATCAGCTCTGCCCCTCTGAATCTTAACGCATATTTCTGGGATCAGAGGCGTACACGAGGGGGGGGGGCATAGGGGGGATTCTCTCGTGCCCCTTTCCCACGATCAAAAATTTATTTTTTTAATGCAAAAAAAAAAATTTTGTTTTAATTGAAATTTCGGAAGAAAATACCTTTATATGTTATTATAATCAATTTCTGTTAATTTCAATGTTATTTGAAGGCTATGAACTAAAAATTTATCTTTAATTAATAAATTCATCGCGACCCACCTTCTAAGTCATATAATGATAAATCACATAAAGTTCCTTGGCCGGCGGACCAAATATAACCCTGGGGGTTACTTGATGCGGCCTGCCCTCTTCAAACCTAATTTTGTAAAAATGAACTAAACGGCACATTTACAGATCGCTTAAGTGTTCCGTGGTACAATTTTCAGAACATTTAAGCAGCCCGTGGCATATTTTCAGAACACTTAAGCGACCCGTGACACATTTAGAGATCCCTTGAGTGACATGTGACGTAGTTTTAGAGCATTTAAGTGGCTCCCAGTGCGGTTCTACATCACTCAAATTACCCGCGGCACATTCTCAGATTATTTAAGTGATGCGTGGCACAGTTCCAGAGCACTTAAGCGGCTCGAACACATTTCCAGAGCACTTGGATCCGCGAAACATTTAGAGATCACTAAAGTGGCTCTGTGGGGCACTTATCAATAGGAGGGATGTTACTTCAATTGCCCACAAACTATCGAAAGGTTTTTCTCGTTTTTGGGCACCGAGTAAGATGCCATTAAAAATATTTCATATTTTCATAAAAGGTGGTTGATGACGTAAGCATTATCCAAACCCCCCTCCCCCCTTGTCATCAAAAGTCAGCAAATCGGAACCCCCCCCCCCATCGATGACGACGTAATACTTGAACGGCCCCTAATGTACAGTGTTGAAATATTTAATATTTGATGTACATCAAATATTGCAACTTGTTTCGACACCTCTTATTATTTGGTGCCCTGTGCCATTGCACAGGTCACACTGCCATTGGCCCACGACCCGCCATTGGCCTTATACTGTTTTGGTGGCCTCTGTATATCATTCACGGTATTGCATCGTCACCTTTACTTTATTGGCACAAAGGATCCGTGAAGCACAAAATATTTAGAATCCTGCTTATTTTATTTGTTTTAATTATATATATATATATATATGTATATATATATATATATATAGCATTTTATAGCACATTAAAATATATTGTAAAATGCGTCTATAATAATAATGAAAGAATGTTTTTACTCTTCGCTGCTGACAACAAACACACAGCTCTCAAACCAACTGATAAGAAAATTCCATTTACTTTTCAATACATGTTGTATAGACACTTATGGATAAGTCAATGAATAGAAGAATTCAGTATGTAGTTGTGGGGAGTGTTATTTACAAAGGTTTTTGTGAAAGAGTTTATCTACTACAGAGGTACACACCTATCTGACATTTTCTTTTTCTTTCTCTCTCAATACACGGCTAGTCACATACAAATACGGATGTAAAAAACCTTATCCAATTTAAAAATAATTCTAATTATCCTATTATTCTTGGAATCCGAAATTTTCTTTCAGCACTGTACACGAAACGTCGTTTTATATACAGTGTTGTGTAATATTAATTAATTGCATCTCAATATTCTTCATTCTCATATTATTTTGCTAAAATTAATGTTACTGTAAAGAGAAAAGGTAAATTTTTGTATCAATTTTTACTTCATAAGGCAAATTTTCGGTCTTTCGGGGCATAGTCATTTTTTATAGAGCATTTTTTATCAGTTTTCATGTCCTGAAAATCCTAGCCTTAATTATAAGCATACTTGCCAACTACTATGGAATTTACGTAGTTTCTACGGATTTCCACCACAAAATATGAAACTACTGTGGAAATCGTGAAAAATTATATATGGTTGTTTTAGAAACTTCTTTTAATCAAGGATTTCCTTGAACTACATTATCCTATTATCGTGTATAAAATGACGTCACACAAAGACTGCACTTCCAAAGAATAAATATCAAATTAATAACAAATCAAAAAGGTGCGGTTTACACTAAGATAACTTATCGTGCAGGCGGGTAACTAGGCTGGGGCGACCGGGGCCCTCTTTGAACTTCCTCCTTGAGAGAGAACACACATTACTATTATTATATTTTTTATAACAAGCTGCAACATTCCCCTCCGTTATATTTATTATAAATTATAATGCAATTGTAAATCCTATAATTATTTTGATACAGTAATACCCCAACTTACGCTACCACGAGTTGCGTGATCTTCTATGAAAAGTTGCATGTTCTGATATATTCAAACTTAATCACGGTATTAATGCTGAGATAGTAGAATATGTTAAATAAAAATCAAGAAAGAGTGGTTTTATTCGATCAGAACACCATATGTAATGAAACTACATCGATTTCTGGGAGGCTACAGTATATAAAGATGAAAAATTTGCAGTGATTTAGAAATTAAATCTCAAGGATTTTATGATACCTGCCATTTTTCTGTTAAAAAGTCATAATATTCAACACACCCGGTAAAACGGGCGGGGGGGGGGGGTTGAAAAGGGAGACTATTTTTAAGGTTAAAAAATGAAAAAGAAAAAATATTTTTTCCCACAACGTAAATGCAAAAAACATTTTGTTTGCTAATTGATCATCATAGTGCATCTCCTGGAAAGAAATGCTAATTACGGACCTGGGGGGAAGATGAAACAAGTAAGGTGTGACGGACCAGAGGTGTGCCAAAATGGATGTTGTCGGGCTGGCCGAATTTATGGCTGCAGCCCTGAATGAATTAACCTACTTATTCAATTCTTGAATGATTCTCGAATTCTCAAGAATCATTTAAGAAATATTATCAAAGAAGTATTACAAAAAATATTATTACAATTATTCAAGAAATGATAATTTTTAGAGAAAGAAATCTTGATATTTAATTTCTAAAGAAAGTTAGTTTTAAAAGTTTAAAATTTTGAACTTGTCAGAACTATTGCTGTATTTAACAAGTGCAATCAATTATATTACGATGTTTCCGAAGTTCTTTGGGAATATTAAGAAAAAGTGCTCTTCACACAAGAAAAAAAAACGAGTTTTCTTAAACGCACAGTTATAACCACACACACCCGCACAGAGATTTCGCTATTCAAGTTCTTATGTGTGTTCTCTGTTATAGTACATAATAGAGAACACAGTGTCCTTTATTCATGTCTGCTTGCTGTATTATGTGCCAGTGAAGAGCATCCTACAATGAGATCAGCATTACTGAATGCAGAGGGAGGAGCTCGTCAAACAGCATGGGTGACAAGTATCAGACAAAGCAACTAGGGGAAACTAGGGGCACTGGCCTGACCAGGACGTGTTGACGCGTCCTCACCCGTTTTCGAGAGAATTTTTTGGTCGCGTCAACACGTCCTTGCCCGTTTTCGAAGGAATTTTCATGACGCGTCAACACGTCTTCGACGATTGAAGGGTTAATGAATCGAAAGTGATTTCACCGAAGCATATGTAAATTTGATGAAACTTTCATTCTAACTTTACAGTTTTATCTTAGGTTCTGAAGAGAATGTTTTCATTGTATACAGGGTGAACGTGACATGTTCTGGCAAAAAAGAGGGGGTGATAGCCGAACCCAAGTGGAACATGAAACAAACTACCAACCCTGTCCTATCTTGAATCGTTTTCTAGTTATGCTGGATAATCGATTATGGGGGGAAAAATGCGTCAAGTCTGAAAAAATCCCAAATTTGTGTAGTGTCTGAGAGATCTACACAAAAATTAAGCACATATTCGGAAAAAGCAGAAAAAAACTTTTTAAAATATTCAATTTTCATCAGAATATCTGGATTTGACGGCAAGCTACAAGAGCTGAGCACTCTTAAAAGAGTGCAATTTCGGTATTTGTTTATGTGTGAGGGAACTTTCACTAAGAATATTTTTCTGCGATCCATTTCAGTCGAATCACACACGTCATTTAATTGAAATTGGTTGACTGGAAGCCAACTTGAGACACATACTTTCAATTATCGTCTGAACTTTCTAATATTTACAAGATATACAGAAGACTGGATGTTGTGAAGATATTTATCACTTGAGATGTTAATTTTTTAAGGAAGGAAAAAACTCATCTCTGTCTCTACCGGGAGTATATATATATATATGGGAGTATATCTTCTGTATATCTTGTATTAACAAGTGAAGAGCGACATTCATGTCATTTCTAATATTTTTTGATGAGGTATTTTTTTTTTGTTTTCATTCGAATTTGGTGTAGCTTTTATAGAAGCCGTGGATTTCGTTATTACCAATACAACTGCAACATGTAAACATGGAAAACAAATGTAAAAAAAATCCTATAATGTTTGAAGTTATTATCATTGTATAATTTTATCATTGTATAATATTATCATTTTGTATAATGCTAATATCAAAAGACATCATTACTTACCAATTATTTCGTGGATATCCACTTTTTTATCTCATAGATTATAAAAACACCATTTATATATACGGGATCATTTATTGAAGTTAAGGGATGCTCTTAATGCCTCTACTTCAGCGCTTCACGCCAAAGTGTGTGGAATAAGGAGGATAGAGTCGTATGTCCGGTGGTGTAGATGGTTTCCGTCACAGGCTTCACCAAAACATCTAAAAGACAAATGTATTTACTTTTTTTTGTTTTTTTTAAATCAAACATTGTTCTTGTAAAAAATATGAATGCTTTTTCAATGTATGAACGCATCCTTCAAATTATTTAAACAAAAGCATACTGATTTTTCTAATAGAGACAAAACTTGAAGAATTGATTAGCTGAGTGCTCCGGTGAAAGACGCTTGATTCACTGTATTTTGTGGACCGCCGGCGATATTTGCAAACGATGTTTGAGAGATTTGTTCGGCTGAAAGGAATGTGCATGTGCGCGCAGGGTAACACAGGTACAAAACAAAACGGATTCGCTAAGCACGGAATGATCCTCTTACGTCTTTTATCGTGTTATCGACACATCATTCACTGTCATATCTATAGTATGGTGCAAACGATTGCAAATGCATGTTGTCGTCTTGGAAAGAATAATCAACATCGATATAGGTAGGGACTTAAAACTTATTTCTCCTCTGAAAAAACAATAATTACGCAATTTTTTTCCGTGGTCCTCACCGCATTTATTGATGACCGTATGCCTTGCCACTAGCCTTAAACTTCCTTTATTTTGCTTTGTGCTGGAGCTTTAGATAAAAATAATAGGACTGGTCCAATTAATCGGGTCGGTTGATCCATCAATTGTTAATAGCAGTGTAAAATTTTAGTTGAGTTAATCTCCTCGATCAATTCGATTAAAATTGTTATTAAAAGTTCGTGAATTTACTTGGTTAGTTTAAAAAACCGATTATATAGATGTCTAAAAACCGAAATCACGTTCCATACACTTTGGATAAGTGACTATATTAAAAAATATTTGAATCAATATTTTGATCAAATTTGATTAAATGAAAACTGATTATTTCAATTTCAAATTGAGTTCGATTGGAGTCTAGAAGACAGGACGAAAATCTATTGTCTGCACTATATATGAACATTAGTTTTTCATATCCTTGGACTTCGTATATCTCCTCACAAGTACCATTTGAGAAGGGTTTCTAAAAGAACAAGCAACAGGTTATTCGAAATTAGTTTCGAATCTGTGAACAATAAAACAAAAATAACCATTTTAAAAAAAACGACTAGATCCAAGTGAAGAAATTACAAGTTTTGGGAATTATTATGTTCAGCAAACAAAAAACAACACACATTAAATTGCTTGAGACTGGCAGCCTTAATTTCTTTTTTAACCTATTTTTATATTTGTTTGCATCTACCGAGTAGATGAGTGAAATGAATAAATTATATTTTTATAGCGTTTATTAATATATATCATATGATCACCGAAAATATCGGATTAAAATTCAATTTATCGGTCGAATAATCGATTAAAAATTTTTGATTAACCAGTTAAATCCAGTTAAATTTTAATCCGTTCCCAGCCCTAATAAATAATAACACGTATGAAGGACTCAACGCAATGTTGACAGAGATCTCGTGTTTTCACACACATTATCAACTTCCTTACAAAACAGACTTATGTATTTTCATCATTAAAACCTTGAAAGGCAAACGAAACCAAAAAAAAAAATGTATACATCATAATAAACTCTCATTTCTTGTAGCTGAAAATCATTCATTTACAAAAAAAAAATAATCTGGAATGTTGAATAATAATACACCATTCACCAAATTTGAGCCTTCATCATCAGCTTTTCGTTACACGCCGTGCTCCTATTTGTCCTTCTTTTTTATTTTTTAGAAATGTCCTCCTATTTTCCTACTTGGCCACAATCCTCCTTTTTACCCCAATTATTCCCTATTATTCTTATTTCATCCCTCTATTTTTTGTTTAAATACAACATCTCACTATGGAAATTCCGAGAAACCGCAAAATGTACCTGCTTTCCCACTCCTCTTTTTTTGACGTGTTTTACTCACAGGTCACTACTGAAAGAGTAGAGAGCGGGGGAAAAAATCTGTTCCACTGGATGACGACAAGCGTATCTTTTCGCCGCGCTCAAAGTACTAAAAATAAGCCTGAACTCCAGTGGGGAAAGTGAATCTGTTTTACAGATCGTTTGCCATAAAATAAAGGAAAAAAAGAAGAGGAGGGAGGGACAGGCCTGTCCACAAGAGAGATTCGAGGAGAGAATAGGGTTTCTCTCCCGGGATCCCATAGTTAAAATTCAACCAGGAACCTTTGCTGTCTTTTCCGGAATCCCGTAACGAGCGTTCGGCCTTGTCCCTAATGAGAGAGCCCGGCAGATTATGAACCTACCCTACATTTCTAGCTACATTATAGAAATTCAGCGCATCGTGACAAGTCCAAATGAGGATGAATCATTACGTCACTTAGTGAAATTTTTGCTGGCGACGTTTAACAATAGATATAGATACATAACTGCACTTGCATCCGACAGTTAAAGCAATGGTTAGAGCACAGAACACACGTACCGAAGGTTGTGTGTTTGATTCTCTCTCAAACCCATCTCTCTCCGAGGTTTTTTTACCCTCTCCCTTCCATCTTTGCCATTATTTATTGATTCATTAAAAAATCTTTTTTTCTGATTTAATCAAATGCAGTTCAGATGCATCAAGATGACAACCACAAATGCTCGCGAAGCTGGGCCCTGATACCATTTATTGATTCACTAAAAATGATTTTATTTCTCTTTGGTAAGCTTGGAAACCTTCGTTATGGCCGCTACTTCGCGGAGGCTTTTGAAAAAGGTTGGTGGCCTACAGTTTGAGAACCCCTGCTTTAAGGCATACATGTGCTGCACCCATTGCCCGCGCGCCGAATGTGACCCTATTAGTCATCGCTGACCTCAAACTCAATTTAAAAAAATAAACTAAGCGGCACATAACCAGATCCCTTAACTGCTCCGTGGCACACTTAAACTTGAGTGGCTCGCGTCGCATTCCCAGACCGCTCAAGTGACCCGCGGCACATTTTTAGAACACACGAGTAACTTGCGGCGCTGTTATAGATCACTCAATTAAGTGACATGCGACACGTTTTCAAATCAATAAAATGGCCCACGCTTTTCAAAACGTTGGTACCCTCGTTTTAAGGCAGTGTATCCCAACTTTGTCCACACCCTGTGCAATGCGTAGTCTATTTGACGTAAAATTGAATTTTTTGGAACAAATTACATTAATTATTCTTAAGTTAAATACTATGAAAACTCTTAACTTGAAGAAGGATTGTAATATTAATTAAGGATTAACAAAAATACATACAGATATGTTATACACAGGTTTTTAACAACTTTCTGCGCGAAGATATATTTTGGAAAGAGGACATTCAACTGCCCCTGCGGGGAACCGAACCCACGTCCTTTCAATTTGTGGTTGAACGCCCGAGATCAGGGGTGGCCAACAGCTGGCCCATGATTTCGTGCGGCTCGCGACAAAGTAAAAGTACGTTGAAAAAATTAAATTTGTAATCATTATTTGAACTATCGATTCCAACAGCCGATTTATTCATTAACACAAACTTCTTATTTCTAGTGACGAAATTAGTTTAATAACTAACTAATTAATTCAGTTAATAATGGAGTGGCTTATACTCCGAAGTTGCACCACTGATGTGGCCCGCGACGCTATAGCTGACCATTATGTTGGCTCACGAACAGACAGAAGTTGGCCACCTCTGCCCAGACTGAAGAGACAACGAATCTCAATCTTTCCTTAGAGCTCGTGTGCACTGAACGGGACCGTACATGGACAGTCGGACCTAACTCAGGTCCAAGTTCGCGATTGCTGACAATGCCACCAGATGGCGACTTATCCGAGCAATTGTGAACTTTGGCTTGAGTTAGGTCCGACCGTCCATGTACGGTCCCGTTCAGTGCACACGAGAAAGATTGATAGATTCGTTGCTTCTGTAGTCTAGTGCATTCGTTCACCCGGAAATTGAAAGGACGTGGGTTCGGCGGTGGCAGGCGAATTTTCACTCTTTCCAAAATATATCTTCGCATAAGCCAGTTGTTAAAGACCTTTGTATGGATATCAGAGAGTGACATCATCCTCGGAGATTTAAATATATCAACATAAATAAATTAAAATTACACCTATTTCTGAAAATTGACTGTTTTGTTGGTATGACTATCAGTGACTGATTTGCTGTTGCCTTTTTGTTATAATTTCTTGAAACGGGGTCTTTCTTCGAAAGAGCTGCCCGCATATCATCGCTTACATCCAAGAGAATTCTAGTTTTTGTTTTCAATTCTAAATAGTGAAGAAAATCCTCTTTCACAAAGACAGGAAATAGCAAAGGGT